>NW_015113450.1:148692-195710 GCF_001443285.1 Poecilia latipinna | reverse complement strand
AATAAAAATAGTTGAAAAGTATAGTAGAACATAAGGGTAAAGTAACAGGTAAACATTTATAGCCTTGGGAGGGTTATGGAACATAGCCATTTGAATTATACAAGTAAAAAGAAAATATGGTACTGCTGCTCAACAGTCAAAAATCCTCCTTGTAAATGAAAGTTCATTGGGCATAAATTGACAGAATTTGAGTGAAGTTCCCATAACCAGTGATGATTTGGAGAGCTGAATTATCTGCTGTATTTTATGAAGTCTGAGTCATCATGGTCGTCTACAAGGATATTTTAGAGGACATTTTGTCAAGCTGACCGATAGCTCTGTTGAATATCTACTGGGTATTGTCATGAGGAATATTAGAAACACCAGACTCAACAATGCAGACAAGCTGAAAGGCACTAATAAGGCAAACTGGACATCTTCATAACCTCAGAATATCCACTGGTGCGGGAGTTAATGAGGCTAAAACAAGTACTAGGTGTAGTCCATTAACATCCTTTTAAATATGCCGACATTTCTGCCTTAACGTGTGTGTTTTATAGATGTTATACTTGTAATTTTCCACTAAACATTTGAAGCTCATAAAAATTATCAATTTAAATCCTGCCTTATGAAGCTCACCCTTTTTACAATATTCATGAAATCAAATCCTGGAACATTTCCAGCTCAGATTTACTTCTTATTCTTAAATTTTTCAGTTTTTAAAAGAATTCTTTTAAAGTTGATCAACCTTGTTACTGTGAAACTCAATTAAAGACAGCTAACCCTGAAATTAACTGTATAAATCAAACTTGTGTTAACAATAAAACTGGAGAAAAAAGAAAGACTGTGTACAATCCAAATTGCCTTCATCAGAAAGTTGCATATAAAAACATATCTCAGGAGAGGGAAACTTTTTTTAATAAGGGAAATTTGCATACTCTTTAAAATGCTATTTTCTCACTTATAAACTGGCATGGGAAGGTACCAGTCATTACGAGATTTAAAAGAAAAAAAAAATTGCCATTTTAAAACCACAAAAAGTTTCATTATCCAATTTCTTCACTAGAAAATCTCCAATGCAGTAGAGTCCAAAGTCAGTCCGCAAGGGCTAATACCCTTCATGTTATCGGTCTTCCCCTGGTTCAACACATCTAATCAAATGACGGTTCATTAGCAGGCCTCTGCCGAACTTTGACATGCTGCTGATATAGTCAGACCATTTAAATAAGTTGTGTTGGAGCAGAAACACATTTAAAGTTGGCAGGACACAGACCCTTGAGGCCTAGAACAGGACACCCATGCTTTAATGAGGAGGCATGGAAAGTTCCAGATTGTTCAGTGTCCTCTGGTTCTAGAAAGCGTCATATAACAGTTGGGGGACATTGAGGGTTCGCTGGCCGAAAAATGGCAACTACAGTGTTTACTTGGTAATAAAAATGACAAACTGAATGCTGGGAAATATTTTGCCGTCGAAAAGCAGGACAAGCCCAACTAATCATGTTCTATCAGCTTGTTGTGCAAAACATCCAGAAGGTTCTCTGAGCTTTGAACTTTAAAAAAGGCACCACTGTTTATTTAGCAGGTGATTATTCTATGTTTTGATGAAAGTCATGTAGATCACAATCTACATGAGCAGAAATGAGTGCGACAGATAACATGACTATAAGTTAAATAATAAATATATCAATTTTTTAGCACCAGTAAGAGTGACTTCTGCTTTCTACATCATTTAGGATATTTTCTTTTTTTTTTTTTTTTGTCAATTCTGTAAAACTGATATATGCACTCCATCTTAGCAGATTACAAGAATCTCCCATGCATCTTCAAAAACAAAAGTCATTAAAATTTTGCCTGTGTGTGTTTATGTGTGTGTACCGATTTCCCTTTTGTCAGGTGGTACACAATGAATGTGCATAGAAAGAAACGCTGGAATAAAGCTCTTCTTTTTCCACATCCAGGAACTGGATTAAGTGTCCTCTCTAAAAGGATTTTGTTGATAGAAAAGCAGCCATCACTCAGCATGTTTACGCCCGGGTTGTTTCTTTGACAACCAGCGTTGTGATGACAGCAGATCTTTACCCAGTATAATCCTACGAATTCGCAGAGATCTTTTTTTTTTTTTTTTTCAAATCGCAACATGGACGTTTGGCATTCGGAATGAAACACTAATTGTATTTGTTGTCTTTAGGCTTAATAATAACAATGCATGTCTGTCTCGATTTCCACTTCATCTTTTCCATTTTCTGCAACAAATCTAAATTTTGTCTCTATTCTCCTGAGTTTGTCCATGTCATCTTTCAAGTGGTTTTTAATCTGAAAACATTGATTTGAAGAAACACTGCCTCTCCCATGCAGCCCTGTTGTATTATCATTCTAAAGCTCATTAAGAAATAATTAACCTCTTTCACTTTTGCTTCAGGCAGATTTCCCAAATGGTATTTCATATTACTGACTTACAAAGAAGGGAGAGATAGTGGACAGTGTGAAAACACTTTTGGGAAATGAATCCAGAAATTAATGATAACATTGCACTGTTGTTCTGGGTGTGCAATTCATTACCACAATATGAGTCAAGTCTTGAAGGTAATGTTTTTGAAATACCAAAGCAAATGAAAATGAATAATGGGCACAAATGACTATGTGGTTTTATAGAACATGCTCAATGTTCAACATCCAATATATTTTGTGCAATTATTTCTATCTTTTCAAAGAGGTTTGTACTTTGTCACATATTTATGATATTAGGGGTAGTTTAAACTAAACTCACAGAGCTGTGTGCTTTTAATACTAAATCACCATGACGTTTTAGATACTGTTTTTCAATCATTTGCAGGCACCACAGAAATGCCAATAGGTCACACATGGCCAATAAAACTTGCACAGGCAGTGGTACTTGGACAGTCTTCAATCATTCTTTGATTCCTTTAAATCAGAATAAATAACCCAACACCTATAATTATCGTTACCCAAAATTAGTTCTAAAGAATATGTCATCTTTGTTATTTCATTTCTAGCTGAAAGGGTAATCTACAGTCTCGAGAAAGCTGGAAAAACAAACAAATAAAACAATTTGACCTCCCAAAAACCACAAAAGCACACTGTATAATGTTAGAAAAGGTTCTACTTCAGGAATTTGTGATGCCATGCCAGTTCATCTGATCTGATGTCACAAAAGAAAATATGTTCTTTTATAAAGTTTTCACGGGTAAGATCTAAGATGAGTTCAAATACTGTTTGTGTTCATGTAGTTAGATTAAAAAAGAGTTAGGCCAAAAAAAAAGTTTGATTAGGCTGTAATTGGTGATGAAAGGTGAAATGTTGTGACTTTTATCTGAAGGAGCAAACACTCTTCAGTTCCTCCTTCAGCCCTTCATTTCCTTCTGCTCATCCTGTTGATAATGATCTTGTCAGGCCACAATGAATAATGCACACTCACCTTAATGGCTAGGGAAGGTGCAGAACACGCATACGCCAGAGCCATGCATGTACACAAACATGTATAAACACAGACGTGTGCGCTGATTAGCTCATGCTTGCACAAACCCTACAACGTACATTAGCAAACTTCCCTAATTGTATGCACACACTTAGACACTTTATCAAGAATGTATGAGCTCACCCGACCCAGCGCGCACACAGACACAGACATAACGGCACACACACACACACACACACACACACACACACACACACACACACACACACACACACACACACACACACACACATCTCCACGCAGCCAGACATGCGACTGGGAATGACTGCTCCATTTCTTAATGATGGGCATAAGAGACCCGTAAGTGTAAATTATTAAAGTGTACAGCAATTAGACATGTAACACTCCCAGGGAGATGGATATACACTCTCTTACAGAAAACAAAATGATACCCTGAAGGTAAGTCAGTATAGACATAGTAAATATAAATACACATCCTTGCAAAAGTGTTCACACCTTTTGACTTTTCCATATTTTTTTTTCCTAATACAAGCAGAGCTTTAACACTTTTACTTAGATTTTATTTATATTAAATAAAACTGAACTACAACTGAAAATCCAGTTGGTCACCAGTTGCATTAGTGATACAGCAAACATGTAGAAGAGAATGCTGGGTGAGATCAGCATTAAACTTTTTGGCCTACATGCAAAATGTATCATGCTTTAGAGATTTTTTTTTTTTCGTCATTCACAGGAAAACTGCTTAGAGTTGACAGAGAAATTGATAAACTATATTTATAAACTCTGTCCATCTAATTTGAGGGGACTTGAGTTATTTTGCCCCCAAAAAAGTGAACCAGTATCAGGGTGTCTAGATGTACAAAGCTGATAGAGACAAATATCAAATGACTTGCAGCTGTACTTGCAGCCAAAATTGGTGTGGTGGGGGATGGATGCATAATACACATCTCAATTTAAACATTTTGCAAAGCATATGTATTTTTCATTCCTCTTTACAATTATGTGCTACTTTGTACTGGTCTGTCAAATCCTAATTAATGTATATTTTGGTTGTAACATCAGATGCACCCGATTATTTTCAGCCTTGTTTCCTGTAGTAAGTTTGAATCAGAACTGGAAGTCCACAGAGCTTAAATGTTCTTCTTATGCACACACAGGTAATCCCCATACTTCCTAGTCCAACACAATATGGCTGTTAGGTTAATTTGAGACTCTAATGTTCTGTTAGGCAAATTCTTTGTTGCAAATGTATTCTCTTTGTTTGACTAGAGGCCGGTCCAGGGCGAATTTTCTCTTTACCCGACTGCTGAGCAGAGGTGTGTAGGTTCTACATACTCTCCCACAAGCCCTCCATCGCCTTCAGTGTCTACTGCTCTACCCCCTCCCCCCCATCACCTTTCCTCATCAAAACTATAACAAGCTACATAGGGGGGGACAGATATTTCCTACTTGAAAAAGGATGGATATACTTACTGGAATAACCACAGTACCTTCCAGGCATGATGGTCTTTTGACATATTTGACTACACACACTAAAGCATCCACCAGCAAGTTATTGCAACTGTCTCCAGCAGTTTTTGATATCAAAGTTAATTATAGGTGGGTCTGTTGTTTACTTGAAACTCAATGACAAGAAGAGACCCAATATCTGTCTTTGAAATATAATCTTTCATTGAAGATGATTACAGCTCGACATTACAAATTGCTCAAAGCTGTTTCAAGAACGTGTTTGCAGTGTGGATGCTGTGTCTCTTTGTGAGCTTGATGGTGGCTTACTTCTGACAAACAAAACGGTTGCTCGCTATAATCTGGGCCACCAAAAATAACTATAATGAAAATGTTTAATAGGCAGTGGTTTAGATTTAGCCTCTCCTTGATGTCCTTTGTAAGATAATTGGGATTTCTTAAAGTCTCTTTTGTTACTTTGACCATTTTAAATTATGCAACCAAGTGCGGCAAATTCTTTCTTTCTCCTTCCTGTCATAAACCTCTGACCTCCAGGTTAATGATGGCCCAACATCAAACACCTCCAGCATCAAATACCCTTTTAGAAAAGGTATTAGAAAAGCTTATTAGATCTCCCCGCTTGTGTCATTACAGAATTCAATCTCGGTGGTCAGACTCGTTTCCAGGTTCGGGACACATTTCAGGAGAGACTTGCTGTCCATTGCAGTTTGAACATAACTGAATTATTCATCTGAGACTCCTACATAACAATTTTTCATGTCTTTAGATAATCCTTTGGATACAGGAAGCTGGGGAGTTGTAGGTTATCCAATTCACAATTCACAATCTAGCAATGTCAAGGGCAATATGTGCCTTCCAAAACACATGAGATTTAGCCTTTCAAAGAGCACTTGCTCCTCTTCTCTACTTAAAGGTAAAGGGTTTTACAGGCTATTGAAACTGAAATCAGATGCAAAAGCCAAGCCATTAAACTGGGATTAATGGCCACATGTGTAAATGGAACATGATTTATTTGAATACATACTGGTGTCACAGGCTGAAGGCTGCAGGGGTAATATGATGCAGGATGTCATTATTCATCTGATCCTTGGTTTAATGGCTGCTAAAACCCTGTTTGAACATGGTAACTGTTCAGCCTGGCTGTAACTCTCTTTCAAAGTTGTTTAGGCTAAACCTACTCCTCAAAGGCAGATCTTATCTGCTTTAAAAGGGAAAATTTAAATTAAATTAAAATGTTCTTTCCCTGCATCTATTGGATATAGGACTACATTAGCAGATATTAAACAAATATGTACTCACAGGAAACCAATAGTCTGTTGCTGTTTGTCAGTGAAAAAAAACACGTTTTTGTTAGGATGTTAAATTATATTGCCTAAAGTTTCAACTAAGTTTATTGAGTCTCAGAATCATTTTCAAGCTATTTTCTTTGGGTATATTGTACAAATGATAAATTTGCTCAGTGATCATGAGAACCAAAAGCTTACTTTATTCTTGGCAAACTTGGATTGAAATGGCCACCTGAGACAAACATCATCAAACTTAACAGTCTCATGCAAAAGTATAGAGTCTCTTATCTACTAATATGGGATTCCAGGGAACCAGGGAAATGACTAAAACATGCAGGATACCAGCCCTCAAAGACTGAATGTGGACACCCCTCTGTTAAAGCATCTGACTTTCTAGCTACAAATGAAGTGAAAACAAAACTCCAACTACAACAAGGTAGTAATGAGTCCTACCAGAGTAATGAGTTAGATGCTGTGCTCTGCAGGGTCTGTCTTACTTGCTTGTAGTGATCGTCGCCCCACTCCTGCTCTTATCAGCTTCTTCTCTCCAGTGGGTTAAGGGCCCTCTTAGTCCTTTCAGGTTGACATTCAGTCCGTGTCTTTACTCATTAACCGAAAGTGCAGCCCTTGAGGAATCACTTTATGTTTGTTCCCATTACCACCCATTCCTCATTCCACATGACCTTAGTTTTGTTAGAAAGGAGAAACTACTTCATAAGGAGATAAGTTGTTAAAATTTGTGTTGGAAAGAGATAGAGATTGACTTCCAATCCAAAGGATCAATTTGTGTTCCCAGATTAATTTTAATTTGTGGCTCTGAAGGTCCCTTTTTTTAGTACTTTTCTTTTACTAAATGCATTGAGTGCACATTGGCTCCACAGACAACAATATCCAATGTCAAACACAAAATGTTTAGGAAGTAAATGTCACAGTTAAGGAATGCTTTTATTTTAAAAAGAACATTTGTGCACTGGTGATGACATTTCTCCCCCATAGAGGGTTAATGCCAAAACAAAAAGAAACTTCTGGTCACCCATAAACCCCTCTAAAAATTTGATCTGTACATAATCTGACCTGAGAATGTTCCTCAGCGGGATCAGAACCTGTCATTTAGCCTTCACATAGCGGTTTTGTGATGTGCTCAGTCACACACACTGAATTTAGCCACTCTGAAGGAACCCACGCAGATGTGTGCTTTTTGGTTGTTGGGTCGCATTCAAGGCTGGTGTGTTTTGGCTCAGTGTTCTTTAAGGGTTAGATACAGGGTGTGTCCGACTATCTAAACTACTAATGACATGGGTGCAACATTTGGTTTTTCCACACACTCAAAAGAATTTCTTCTGTGCTGTTGAAAAACCCCCCAAAAAAAACAACCTGCAGCATCAGTCAGTGTCCATTTAAAAAGTCTTATTGGAATGTCCTTTCATTTTTTTCAGCTAAAAAGTGGGTTGGAGTGATTTATTTAATTTATGACTGCAACTGAAAGCAAAATTGAAGACTTAAAACCCTTCCAAAAATAAAAAACAAATAAATTAAAGCGCATAAATTCTGCTAAGACATGGCTGTCCAGCGTTGAGAAAATGATAGCCCTGAGGAGTCAAAAATAATCAACAGCTACCACAAATCTGACCTTGTAGGATCAGTTGCAGGGAGAAAGAATCTATTGAAAGAAATTCAAAGGAAGTTCTATTTCCAATACCCAAAAAGGCATGTATGTGAACAAGTAACACTACTCATCACAATGAACACATCATTCCCACTGTGAAAATTTTGTAATAGCAGTATCATGCCAAGGAATGCTTCTTTTCAGGAGGAATGAAAAACCTGATAAACGTTGATGTATATCATAATATATGGAGGTAAATGCAGGACAATCTTGAAAAAAATACCTGCCACACACACAAAATGCTGGAGACCAGGCAGATGCTCACCTAACGGTAGGGCACCAATCCTAGACATACAGCCAGAGGAAATATTAAATGATATGTATGAGGCATAATCGTATATTATTGTGTTCCAATCAAAGCCCAGACCTAAGGGGAAAAAAAAAAACCCTTGAAAATGAGAACTGGCAATTTCTGTAGATTTGCAAAGATCAGTTTTAATTTAAACCAAGGGAAATTATTTCAGCAAAAACCTTAACTCAGCAATATACAAAGGCGTATAAAAATATATAGTTTTATTTGTTAAAAAAAACAAACATCAAACTGTTTCATTGTCCTTCCACATCATGACTTCATCAAATCTTGTGTTGACCCATCACATAAAATTCCCCCCAAAAATACAATTATTAAATAAAAGAGTTTACAGTGTTAATGTGAGAAAACATAGCAAGGTTGTTGTCTGTGGTTTTTAATGCAGAAGAGAAAAATTACATTATCAAATGCAAAAAGGGGCATGTGGAGCCTCAGGCCTGACCCAGGGATCAGATGAGATAACGGGCCTGTTATCTGACAGCTTTTTCTTTTCTTCTCTGTAGCTCTGAGGCCTCAGTCTTGCAAGGTCATAACACACAGGGTTCCAAAACAATGTTTAGCAAATATATATATAAAAAAAACATATCAGTGTTTCATCATTTGTGAAAAGCTGCAAAATTGAAACCTGAGAACTTTGCCTGTTGTTTCATTCAGCCTATTATGTGATGTGCATTCCATCCACTTTTCAAAATGGGAAACAAAAGGGAACATCTTAGTAAATTATTTAGATGTTGTTGGCAAATGGTTTCAGGAAAATGCTTATTTACCTTACTTTACACTTATTTAAATATTTCAAATAATGAAAATGGCAGCAAAGGTCCAGTGGTTATCTTGCAACTAAAAACAATGTCAAAGAACATAAAACAAATAAACAAGTAAATCAAGTGGTCACAATTAGAATCACCTTTTTTTTCTCAAGAAAAGCCAGAAGACATTTTCTTTTGGTATTTTTGATGTCATCAAACTCTTTTTGTCAAGTGCAACATAAAAGTATTTTTCTCAAGGTAAGATACAAAACTGTTAAAAATCAAGGATGTGAAAGTATAATAAAAAATATGTAACCTTCTAAAGGATTTGTTGTTATCTTTACATAAGTCATCATCTATAGTTCAATGCAAAAGTTGTGAAATAAGATCACAACCGGTTAATCTCCTATGGACAAATACGCCTGAAATTGAGTTTGTGTTGTTTAATTTGAATCATATTCTTGTGAAAACTGCTATCACAAAAGCAATATCATGCCCACCCAGTTAGTTTTTTTTTTTTTTTTCTTTAACCTCAATCTGGGTTATCACAGAATAAACGGGCATTGTATATGTTTACAAAGCTGCAGCAACAGATAAGCTAAGGCGAAGGTTTTGTGTGTGAAATCTTTAACATTAGTGTTCATCAGCTGTTTATTGGCAATCCTTTTTTTCCCATCCCCTTCATTTCGTTTACTTTCTGTTTGCCTGCTTAGGTTCATTTTCACTTCCCTTGCTGCCCTACATCCCATTTCCCATTTTATTTCCTTCACTATCCCTACCCCATCTTTCTGTATCTCTAAAGTGATTTAGTATCGCGTGATAAATGATGGCCATTAGAAGCCTCAATATCATCGTATCTTAGAGTTCACCAGATACGGCTCATGTAGCATCTGGCCATCCATGAGTGTGTGTGTGTGTGTGTGTGTGTGTGTGTGTTTCTGTGTGTGCGAGTGCACACTATGTATCTGCATCTGAATTGATGCGACTGTGAGGCTGCAAATTACCCTTTAGCAAAAGCAGAGGAGCACGCAAACACACATGAAACTGTGTGTATAATTTGCACCCATAAACATGCACGTACATTTACACATGCCAAGGAGTTTATTAAAAATGTAATTAAGGTTCAGACACCTTGAAAAGGTGCCACAGTACTCTGTTTGCTGTCATCATTTCCAAATAATGAGCAAAGCTGAACACAAAGCCTCTGAATTCCTTAAATACCAATGCCTTAGATATGTTTACAGGAGATTTATTTCTTTGTAATAGCACAAGCACAAGAAAGAAAGAAAGAAAGGGAAAAAATGGCAGTTATTTTAAGTGTGTTTAGTGCCGGGTAAAAATTGTTTATTTAACTTGACAGCAGAATGATTTTTCTTTAAGTCTGTTTTGTTGCTTTGTCTGAATGAATTTTTCACTTGAGAGGGAAATGCATTTTTCAGACAAGGTGAGATTGTTTTGTTGTTTTTTTTTCTCTTAGACTTTTGACCTTTGTCTTATGATTTTGTTTCTAATAAAGAGGAGTAAGGACTGTGAGCTTCTCTACTGAGATCCAAAATATTATCATTGTAGTGGGATTGGCTTTTTGAAGATAACAAATGAGTATACAGATTCTTAAAGACACATTTGGCTAAAATAACAATATTCTGAAATAGCTTCAATAAACCCGAGAACACCATAAAAAGGCAAATTAAACTTCACACAGATGACAGTGCACCGTCACGGTTATTTATAACTTGGCATGCAGTTGTTTGCACAGTATAATGTGTAGCTTGATTCTCTGCGTGTGTCTGATAAAAGGATTTGAGAGGTTTAGGGCAACCATATTTTGAACATAGTGTAAGAGTCATACTTACTGTTCACTTTTTGCCACCTCACCCTCGATCCAACGCTAGCTACTTAAAGAGTTGAAGGGACAGAGAAATAAGAAGGCCAAGCATTTTCAGGAGACGGATGTTTAAAATATTCATATGGTGTATTACAAACTACTTGATTTTTATCTCATACACATCTGCAATTAGAAAAACAAAAAAAAAAAACATACGTTACAGTTTTTTACTAGAATCAAGGCCACCCATCCATCATCCAAACCCACTTAATCCTTGTTGGTTTGCCGAGGGTTGTTGCCGATCTCCAGCATTCAAGTGATGGGAGGTTGGGTACACATGATCAATCACAGGGCAGGGATCAAATCATCTTTACCAATTAAAAATGATGTTCTTTTTTTTTAGATAGATAGTTGAACTCCTGTGCTTGAGATAGAAAGTGAAAGGAGCAGTCTACTTTTTTGTTGTTTTTTCAAACAATGGTTTCAGTCTTGGAGGAGCTGAATCTCATCCCATCTACTTCACACTTGTATGTGAACACCTGCAGTGCACACTGAGGGCCAACTCCACCACATGACAACTTCATCTTGAAAATAATTCCAAAACAAACACTCTCCATGCCTATCGCTTAAAATCTTGTTCATAAACACTACAAATGGTGTCGGTGAAGAGGGCCGGCCCTGGCGAAGGCCAAACTTCATTATGAACATGCTGTCACTTTTTGTTGAGAATGTAGACATACGGTGCCAAAACACTTACCTCATGCTTTGATTTTACAAGGACCAGATAGTCCTAAGAAGCATTCCTGTCACTCCACTAGCTAAACACTCCAAACTTGAAGCTCCCGCAAGAAAATACCTCAGCAACTGATATACAACTAGAGGGTTGCAGTCTACCTATTTACTGGTCCCAGAGAAAATGGGACTGATCCGATATCCAGCAACATCCCCCTCAGCTGCAAAGCAAAGGACCCTCCTCTCTCAAACTACATCTTGAGGTTTTGTCAATGGGCCTTTCAGATCAATAAGGTGCATACTGGTCTCTACAGATTCCGGCTAGCGCTGTGAATATTCTTAGTGTTGAAATTATGGACATGGCTATTGTTTTGGCATAAAAGAGCCCAGAGAGCCCTTCAGCTGTATTTCTTGTATTCTATACCTCGAAAGCAGCACCTGCAGAGTACCTTTCAGGACACGGCCACCATCCTACACCACAAAACACATGTGGACCGGGAACCAATCTCCCGAGATCACCATTGTTTCCGGCAGGGTAAAGATTTGGAGATCTCTTCCATTGTTCATAGTTACAAGCAGCTAAATTGAGCTTCCTCTAAAGGGTGGATAGCCTTCACTATAATGGGAGAGCACATCTGGAGAGCATCACATCAAATGTAATGCATGAGTTGGTGCCTCTAAGACACAGTGGATGTTTTGTGCTGAAGTGTGGGGCACTGTTAGGGAAGTAATGTCAGTGGGTGGTCCTTTGATGTTTCCCAAAATGGAAACTGCCTACCTAAAGCAGATAAAATTGTCCCAGGTCACCATTGAAGGTGATCTGAAGAAAACCATCCTCAATGCAGCATGGTTGCATTCACACCTTTGTTTAGGATGGGTTGAAGAATGGAGCGAGATTAAAGAATGTCATTAATTGCGTTTTGAGAAAAAAATATTACTGTTAGCCACAATTTTAATTAGAAACTAAATGTGTCTTCTACACGTGTGCATGTTGAGCTGCACACCACCTCACAGGATTGGACAGGCTCATCCAAAAGTGTTGATTAATGTCAAGTCTCCTTTTGAATTCTCCAAAACTTGTCAATCGCATCAAAAGAAACTGTGATTGCACTTCACACATTTTTATCACATATTCTAACAACACATGCTACAAATTTAGATGCAGCTGTCTGATGGGAAGCTTATTTATCAGTATTTCATTTGCTGCATCACAGAGACATTTTTCTCTAATGAACCTCACATTCAGCTTGTTATAAAATGGTTTTATGCCCTCATGGCTTTAGGTTATTTTATAACATCGTTATGTATTGGCTACCAGTAGTTAAAATAGACATTCATGATATATTTATTTATTTGTTTTTATTTATTTAGTTGTTTTTTGACATGTAAAAACATATTTTTTTACATGTAAAAAAAAACAAAAAAAAAACATGTTGCATGGGATTTTTTTTTCTTTAAAAATCCCATGCAAGTTATGATTCTTGTAGCCCTCTTATAATATTTACATATTATCAGCAAACTCTAAAACTGCATTTATTTGTAGTTGGTTTTTAATTCCACAAAGTGTCTCCATGATTCCAGCTACAATTAGTGGTTCTTTTGTAAACCAAGCAGAGGAGAGACTAACAATTGTTTGACTTGGTGGGAATTGCCATAACTGTTAGTTTGACTTAACCAGCATGTTAATATGTGTGTCTTCTTGACAACATTTCTTGCAAAACAGCAACATTTTAGGAATGGATGATGTTCTTTATGTAACTGAGCCACATTTATGTTATGTTATATTCCGTTGTTTTTAACTTGGCAAAAGTTACTTCTCTTCTCTTGGCCAGAGAGAAGTAGTTTTTTGGAGATTTTTCCTCCTTTGACCAACCTGTACACCTCACAATAACGGGTGATTGGAGGGAGTTTTATTTTGTTATCCATTCTTTGAAATCTGTAGTACCGAATGACAAACTGTTTTCCAGGTTTTGAACGGTGGCATCTTTAAAAAGCTACATTGAACCCCTAAATCCATGTGTGTTCTGTGAGAAGTAAATTGTGATATGAGTGCTTTTATTTTACCAGTAATATCGTGGCCATACTAGGAAGTTGAGTGAAATACTCCAGACAAAGGTACGACTGAAAATTAGAATAATCTGGCATGTTGGCTGCTGTGGTATTTGTCCATTTAAAACCTTTTTGTTCCTTATCCCTTCTCTTGTCAAGAGGTTGCCTGCCCTCTGGATTTTCTGTCTCTTTTCTCGCCTCTCCCTCTGTCAGTCTATCCCTCTCTGGCTACGGACTGTCACCTTAAGTTTAGCGTAACAAGCAATGGAGAGGAGAA
This sequence comes from Poecilia latipinna, assembly GCF_001443285.1. Taxonomy (NCBI): domain Eukaryota; kingdom Metazoa; phylum Chordata; class Actinopteri; order Cyprinodontiformes; family Poeciliidae; genus Poecilia; species Poecilia latipinna. The sequence goes on along the minus strand of NW_015113450.1, from coordinate 181,916 downwards.
AATGTGAAAGGGAACGAGGAGAAAGCCATGAGAACGGTGTGGGAGCTTTGGATGGCAGCTGAGATGGGATTTAGTGTTAAGGTTTCAGTGTGTGTGTGTGTGTGTGTATGCGTGTGTGTGTGTGTGTGTGTGTGTGTCAGTATGACCAGCAAGCATTTTGTTTCTTTGTGTTTGTTTGTCTTCAAATCTGTTTTTATGTGTGTATGTGAGCAGGGACGCTTTCCTCAAAGAAGGATTCACGGTGGGGGGTCATTCAAGATTTCATCACCAAAGCTCTCCCAAACACACTGCGTTTTTTTTTTTCTTTTTCTATCAGCCTCTTTTTGCTTCTTTCCCATGCTCCCTTTTCTTTTTCATATCTGTCCTACTGCTTTATTCACACTGTGCTTTCACTGCCCATTTCTCTAAATCACTTTTCTCACATTTTCAAGGCTATTCCTGTCCTTTTTTTCAGTGGATTTCCACAAGTTTCTGGGATTTTTTAAAGTTATACACCTACTGTCCAGGATACTGCCCTGTTATGCCTTCAAATTTTCCCTGCTTATTACTTTCTATACTTCCTACTTTTTCTCTTCATCTTTATAGCTTAACTTTTTTTTTCTTTTTTTTCGTGTATCATTGCCATATCTAATATTTAATGCTTAGCCTTTTTCTCTCTGAAGAGGTGGAGCAAGATCACAAATTCAACCTTCGAATAGCAGTCCTAAAACCCACTGACTTATTTACATATAAATACAGATGTGCTTTCCTAAAACCAGTCAGGCACAGGAGAATGTGCATTCTGTGTTGCTAAAATCGACACAGACTCTGTTGTTAGAAGTTTATAACATACATGGAAAGTTGCCTTGACTCATTTGTGCATGTTTGAGAAATTCTTGGATCTGTCTGGGCAGCCATTCAGTATGATTATTTGAGCAATGGGTTGCTTATTTATCCACAGCTCCATTAGACTAGTGGCAGCAGAAATCAGCAAACACCTGGCTGGTGTGTCACCAACTTTTTCTTTTTTCTTTTTTTTTTCCTCACATTAAAGGATTATCTGGCCCAGGTGAGTCTAAAACTTGCATAGCCTATTATGGGATTAGGTTATCAATATTGTTTTATTACTGGTCACTCATATTTCCATTTTGTCATTACCAGTGGTACACATCCGATATGGCATATGAGAGCTGTAAAACTTGTAGCAGAATTTTTTGACATACCCAAAAACTCCCCAGTAGCCTATCAGATGTGACCATCATGCTGTAATGCTAAATGTCCAGGAAGGTGATGCAACAAGGTTGTTTTCTGATAGCATCATGTCTCCCAGTGTTGTTGAAATGAAAGGTGTAGAGTTTATCACAAAAGTTTCAGAAGTTTCCTGTTGGTTGGAAACTGTAAGTTAAATATGTCACTTTGTGTTGCTCACTCACAGAAAATAAATATTATTTAAAGTTTAAACACATTGTTCTTTACCCACTGAAAATATTGTATCCTCTCCATTTCAGCCAGATAATGAACAGTCCAATCAGCAAAGGCTTTTGGATTACAAATTATCTGTTAACATCCCCCAGTACAGTCTGTCAAAACCCAAAACATAATCCATTTTCAAATTAAACTGCCTTGTTCCAATAACATGCAAAACATTTCTATGTACTTAGACATGGTATGATGAAATGAATGGTAAAATGAGCATGGAACCCATGGTACTTGTAAAGGACACAAACATTCTAAGATTACTTTGGTATAGTTTCAAATATGTGCAATTAAAAAAATAACCCCCTACCCCTGCCTTGTTTTTGACATTTGATTTGTTTTGATAGGCTTCTTTGTTTCGTTTCTCAAGTTTGAGGAAAAACATTCAAAAAACAATGGGCAAACTGTAAAAAAGAAAGAAAACCAACAAGGGAAATGTTTTCCATTAGAGATTTTGCTCCAATATCCCCACAAAACCTAAAAGCAACTTGTATTCTTTTGTCAATATCAAATATTGGCTGTAAGTGTAATTTAGGTTTTCAGAATATCAACATTTTAATATGAAAAGTGCACTTTTGGGTACGTCTAATGACGGTCCTTTTAAGAAAGTATTCTTGACACACACGTATGCTATCAGAGTTATGGGACTTTGACAGAGCGGCTCCTTCAGACTCTGCACAGTAAATGCAAACACACTGCCATACATACACAGCTCACTGGCATGCCTATATGCCTCCACATGTCCTGTCAGATCCAAGAAGGCATTTAAAACACTAACAAGGCTTCTATTCACTTTGGCCCAGTGCCAACCCGACACTCGCACGCATGCATGCACGCACACACACAGTCCATTTAAAGACTATAACTTGCAAAATAATTCGACGAGATGAATGCCCACATGGGTGAGCGCACTGACATGCACACAATCAGCTCTCTACCCAGAGTTCTTCAATTACACAGGAATATTTGGATAGAAAATTCCCTAACACTCCAGGTGACTGACCCCCTGATGCTGAAAAAATACACACTTCCCTCACACACATTTCCGTCAGCCAGATGAAATTGCCCTTCAAAGTGACCGCACAATCAACAGCAGCTCAGTTCTGAGCAAAAACCCCATTGCAGCCTTCAAATATTCTTTTTTTCTCTCTCTCTCTCTTTTACCTGCTCGTTGTAGTGTGTTATATTGTCTGAATTTATTTATGTGCATGTCAGTGGGATTTTTATATTGGGCGATTGAATAGAAAATGTCTTTCTTAGGTGACATTGGTTATATTTTTTGTGCTCCACCACAAAATGGTTAGCTGTGTCACATTCCATCCACATCGAGCTAACACCACAGCCGGCCCTTTTTATATACAAATACACACAATCAGACATACAAGCTCTCACTTGCTGTTTTTCAAGTTTGTTGTGGCAGAAAAAGAACAAACAGAGACATATTTCACATTGTCGGAATATCACCATTTAGAGATGCACTGGCCAAACCTTCGTGGCCAAGTTCTGATCAACAACCAAAAACATCCCCCCCTTCCCCAAGTTCCTCTATAATTTAATCCAGATTCATAACTAAATTTTTACTTTTAAATAAAACATGATTTTCTCGTTAGCAAGTTACAAAATGTATCTTTTTGCATTTCATTAAAATCTACTAATACACTAAATTTTTCTAGCCACAAAATGTTTACAAATAAATCTGAAGATTTTCCTTCACTTCAGCACATACACTATTCTCACCCGCAAGTGCAAAACTGATGTCATAAAAATAATAACAGCAGTAATGATAATGATAGTAACATGTTTTTGTGGTTAAAAAAAAAAGGATAAACACTGGTAAAGAGAAACAAAATGAGTCTCATATTCTGCCAAACCTCAGTTTGTTCTCCCAAAATATATGTGGGCTAATTTATATTTTTCTTTGCCATCAGTTTAGTTTTAAATTATTTTTAACATTAAAAGAAAATCAAACTCATTTAAAATGCTCTTTCTCCAATTCTGATTTAATTAATACATAAACATCAAACAACTCGTCTCTTTACATTTTTTAATTGGTTTATGATCTGAAAAAGTTCTTTTATGTACCTAATTCTTTAAAGACAAAAAAAAAAAAATCCAATCTTAGTATTCATGTTAGGAAAACGGGAATATAAGAAATGGAGCTTGAATACTTTATAAGTAAAAACATCTGCATTTAACTTGGCAAAATTTCAAGGACTTTTGCTTCAGCTCTTTCTGAAAGAGGGACTGTGTGCAATTATAACTGCTTGTTTACAAACGACAGCCACAGGGCAAGATGATCAAGAGCGTAATAAGAGAAACAACAAAGAATATCCAAATTATGTAACACTGTACTTCCTCCAGAGATCCCCGTCATTACTCACAAGAGACTAACCTAATGTGATCCAAAAGGCTTAGTTTGAGTTTTTTTTTTTTTTTTTCACTGTCGGTTTAAATCTGCTTTAACCTTTCCAACAAATGCATCTCAACTCTACTTGAATATGCAATATTTAAATGGGCCTGAGAACAAGAGGCTCTAGCCTTTTTAGTACCATTTCAACATAATGGAGAGCAGACCCAGACCAGCCGCTCAACCTGCCAGAAGAACACTAATGTGTTTATAATGAGGAACAAGTGTATTATTACTAATGCCACAATGAATGAATTTCAAAGTGAATCATTACTGATGTCTGCTCTCTTAATGCACTCCTTCCTTTTTAGCTGCCTTGCACAATGCTTTGCAAAGGAGTCTTTGTTATATTTGGGCTAAACATTTTCTTATGTTTTGACTCGGAGCACTTTTTTTTTAAACGTTTTTGTTTCCTTTTTCCGAAATAAAGGCATTAAAGAAAAAAGGAAAAAAAAAACAACAACAAAAAAAACGGGCTGTGTTGTGCAAATCAGGCGGTTTCTTTATTCAGCTCTATGAAAATGCTTCTTTCAAAAATGAAATCATTATTGAGATAAAACCAACTTTAAAAAACGTGAATCAGCAGGTCAGACCACATAGAGAATCAGAATTTGTATCGGGAAGTAGAAGCTAAATATAACCAATATAAGGAATGCATTTATCAAAGGAACGTCGTTTGATTGATAGTAGTTTCCTGCCCCACTGAGCAATAAATGTGATTTGATAGTTGAGACAACATCTTAAGATGCGACAGCATCTGTGAAAATACCCATTGACCATCGAAGGAGCCTTAGCCGATATCTCATCTAAAATGATTTATTTATTTATTTATTTATTAGGCATCTGTAATTGTTTACTTTAATCTCAACATGCTTTTTTCAAGTATTTTTAGTTTTTATTTGTTTAAATTTACATTTAGTTGTTGAAATAAAACAATCAGGTTTCATTTGTCTTTGGAAATTCAGCAGGTCACATCTGAAAGAAATCTGGAAGTTGATGACTCCTGTGAAAGCACAAAGATAATTGTTGATGGGTTTTGTTATAGGCTCTTTCCTTGAGTTCACTTTATTTTTGTAATGCTAATTCATAACAAATGTGGTCTCAAGAGGAAGATCAAACCAGCCCAGTGGTGCAGTCTATAAAAGCATGAATAAGGCAAGTAATCAAAGTATAATTTGCATAGTTTTCAAAGTCTGGACTGCATTATTGAAGATTGAATAGAAATCAGTTAAAACACAATTTGTAATTAAAATGATTTGTGGAAAGAGAAAACGGTGATTCTACCTGTAGGTATTCCTAGTACCATTGCAAAAATTTTTGTGTCATTCTGTTAACCTGTTAAGAATTTAGGCTTCAGCCATGTTGTTTACCAATGTTTGAATTGTAAAAAAGTGCATCAACCTCTGATATGTACTTCCTCTGACAGGCCTAACCCATAATTCCTTTAGACTAAAACAGCAAGCACAAACCGGCCACAAATATCCAGGATGAAGCGAGACAGGAGCCTGCCTTGTTATGACAAGCGATTTGCTGACCTGTGGTCTTGGCCAGGTCCGTTCTTGGCCTTATCCAGTCTGTTACTGTGCGGCTACATGATTGATGCATAGTCAGCCGCGACGGTTGTTAATAGTAGCAGGTAGTGTTTAGCTGCATGGGAAATGAAGCCGTAAACCTCAATGTATTCCACATCCAGGACAGACTTTAGACGCTGTTGTGTTATTGCTTCCAAAGAGGTGAAGTAGAGCACTTCAGCAGCAAACACACAAAAACAGAAATGTGGAATAGTTTGCATAATTAAAATACCGGAGGACACATCCTGCAGGATGTGGCTCGGAACGTGCAGCAAAGGAGGAAATAGAGATTAATTTAATTTAATGACGGTGTGTTTGTACATAAAACCGCTGAAAGTGGTCGGATGGTACTCACTGAAAAAAAAAAAAAAAACTGAGGCTGTCTGTCTCTTGTTAGCTCTCTCTTGGCCTTTTCGACTCCTTGGTCTTAAAACATTGTTTTTCTTCCCGGGACCCTCGCTGCTTCCCCTGCTCGTCCGTTACGTTTGGTGAAGTGTGACCAGTGTCAAATCCAGGTCCTCTGCGGAGGAACTGTCTCAGGTCTACCTCAGAAGAACGATCTGGGCTTCACTTCAGTCAAACCGGACTGTGATCCCCCAGGGTTCCCACCAGATGTGAAACCCAAACTCTGTCTTTATTATTATTATTTTATTTAAAGTTAAATAGTGTGAGTCAGTGAGACTGTTACCTCAAGGCTGTCCATCATTGTGCATAACAGTGTGATGGAAGGTCAAAGAAAACAAAACAAAAGTCTTTATTATCCATGTTTAAATAAACTACCATGTATTATTGAACTGATCAAATATACAAAATATCCTTTGAGAAATATAATAGTTTTTCTTTTTTTTTTCTACAACCCCCTTTGTTTCTTCTAGGAAAAATAGTTTTCAGATGTTCAACACACCCTCCCTCACAGCATGTTCTTCTCTTTCAGTTGAAAGTCTTAAAGTAGAAAAATGTTGCCTTAAGGTACGTCCTTTCTGATCAAGGAAAACACAAATTTGGCATGAGTGAACAGTCCAAACTCTTTCGGTTCTGACAAGGTTCATCCACAACCAGCAGGATTTTTCCTGGCCAAGTTACCGGATCTCGTTTCTTCTTCCCATCTTCCCTGCATCAGTCTTGCTTGCTGCAGGGATGTAGTCAGCTAAAGCAAAATCTGCAGTCTAATCTCTTAATCCCATTAATTATCACACAGACATTATTTTCCCTATTGTAATTTCCCCCATAAGACTCGAGCCACACGTTGTTGAGAAATACATGCGTTTGTAAAAAAAGGCTGAAATTGTTTTGAATTTTAGTCCTAACAGAATATTGTAAGTCATAGCTCATCTGTCAGTGGAATCTGTATGTTATGCACTTGCGTAGCAGTTTAAAAGATATTTAGAACATTTGTTGACATGTACTCTCTTTTTTACTTATATAACTGTCATTTTTTTAAAACAAATTTTAGACTAGAAGCTTTCCATCATTTTAATTTCTTCTAAGAACACTCCATAGACGGTGTGTTTATGGAGAAATGCATGCTGTAGTTTACATTTGCAAAGTGGTGCAGGGGTTAGCACTGGGTTTGCATGTTTCATGGTGTCGTGCCTATAATTCATAATGGCCTCACTGCCTCAAGGTCTGTATTTAATCTGTGCATGCTGTTCTTTGCAGAATTGTGTCTTCTCTTCTCTGAGGACTGATTCTTTCTGGGTACTTTGGCCTCTTCTGAAGATGCAAAGTAGCCCTGTCCTCAATTGACATTTTATCCTGAATGGCTGAAGTTCACCAGGAAATATACCTTTTTTTTTTTTTTTTTTATTACACTTGTAGGCCACATTTTAAAGTACTGCCCACCTCAACCCACATGCATACTATGAATAGCAAGCTGCTTGCTAATTAAAACACTTATTTATGATTGTTTCAGTGATAACATGCTTATAAACTGTTATGTTATACAGCCTCTGGGACTTGCTGCAGTAAATTTGTGCAGAAAATGCCTTGAAGTGAAACCAAAAGGGCTCACACAAAGGGGCCCCACAAACTTTTACAGGGATGGCATTTGAGAAGAATAGGTCTCATCTATAAAAAACATTCTGAACTTAAACTCCATCAAGGATTCAAAGAGGCTCTTTGGGCTCTTAACGGCAGAAAAGGGCACAGTGTAACTAATTTCGACACACAAGCTGGTTATGATTTTAAAAATATATATCAAAACAGATGAGTAGTTTTGACTATCCAGTATTATCCAGGACAGTATTACAATAGGTAATTCTAGTGTTTTATCCCAGCTGTCCACTACAGCATTTGATTTACTGTTACTCCAGCTCTGCTCAGTACATAAAATTGCATCCAAGTTGTTTTGTTTTCTTTTCTTTTTAACTGGATCATTTTGTGCTTTGCTGCAAGGCCTGAATGCGTAAGAAGACACATTCAGACAGTCCAATTCAGAAACGTCCTCTGATAGAACATCAGTGTGAGCGCACGTGAGTGTGTTCCATTTAAAGGAAAAAAAAACGCTTTGTGCTCAGACCATAATTCATTCACCCAGACCACTTAGTCTTATTAGTCTACAACATGGGATTGATATTTCAAAACCATAAACAAGAAAACAAACAGAGAAGCCTCTATGGCACCATAACTCAGGCTTAGGCCACTTAACGTTATTGTAAACCAAATATTTAATATTTCAAGCCGTAAAGTAAAAGAAAAAAAAAAAAAAGATGAGCTATTCATCCTGTGAGAGTGCTGTCTGTTCATCTCATGATTTGCTGAGTTTTATGTTATCTGTACTGTATACCATGTCCGGGTAAGGTTGTGTGGTTATGTTGTAAAAAAATATCATTGCTGTATTAACACAAATATTTAAGATGCATTTGTAAAACTTTATATAATTATCCTCCTAATATTTATACCTTTAACGTGTATTTGTAGCAAAAATGTAGCATAAACACAAACTAAATGCAGTAGCAGTTTCTCTGTAGAGAAAGACAAATATAACAAGCTCTTATTAGCTGAAAAAAAAAACTAATCAGGCTTCCAGCAGTTCCCTACTTAATTTATGTGCAAATTATAACTAGCTAATTGTTTTAACCAGTTATATTGATGGGTGGCTCGCCTTTTGTGTTATATCCATGACTACACATGTGTGTTGTGATACAAAACCTTTTTTGATTTGTCCTTTTTAAAATCAACGGTGTGCAGCAACAGGTGGAGAAGGGGCTGAGCTGTGTATTCCTATACCTATACTCCAAACAGCTGGGGGGGGGGTCCTGCATCTTATTGAAACTTTAAAACCAAATTACTTGAATTTTTAACTTTAGTCTTCAAATGTTTTAACCTTCATGTACAATGCTGCTTAATTGGCCCATAGTGCATTGAATGAAAACTACAAATTTGCCTACTGAACTCTTCTGTTCTCTAATCCACAAAAATGTTTAAACTTTTAAAACAAATATTTAAGCCTTGTCCACTCTAAGGTGGATATTATACAAAACAGACAGTTGGCACAGAGGGAAAAGAAGAGCTAAAATTGAGTATTCCTGGAAGCTCCATCACTCACCTGGTAATAGCTGACTCACTCGCTCACTGTTTTGGTGTCTGCAGATAATGTATTCAGTGTTTTTCTATTTTCAGTCTGGTAGTCATCACATTGCATGGGCACTGTTGATTGTTTATGTGCCACTACACTCAACTTTATTACATGCTACATATTTTTTTTGTCTGCATAACTGGATGGAACTGATCATAAATTTCAGCCTGAAAACGATTAAAATATCATGATAGCTTAAGAGTTGTAAAGTTAAAAATGAACATTTCAAAGTAAAATTAACTAGCAGGTCCATACAGGTCTCCACCCTTGTTCATGTCATATTAAACACATGGAAACAAACTTGTACGATTATCAGTTAGGTATTTTCATATAAGCTATATTTTTTGTTTTGCTTTGTTTTGAATTTAATGGCAGTTTTTTTTAGGCTTGTTTTGTAAGGGTTGATGTAAATTTTCAAATGTGACGTGTTTCAATGTGTTTCAATAGGTGTGCACTCAGTCGATTTAAAGATGGCATTTTTCAAACTTCTTCAGTGAGGGATTATGCTACTATTTTTTTAGCTTTTTATATATCTTTATCAAGAGAGCCAATATGTCTGGCACTGTAATTATTCCTGTCTATGATTCCGCTGCCAATTATCTGGATCAGCAGGTTAATTTTTTGATGGAGAAGATTCAGACTTTTGCAGCTGATGCTGGGTTCTGTGTACCGGATTAACCCTGAGTTCAGTCTGCAGACAGGATAATTATGACGGGACGGCTTGATTGTGTATAGTTATGCAAACACACATAAACAAAGAGGCACACAGGCTGAAAATTGTTTACCTTTGCAACTGTCTCTTCGCTCTTCTTGCATTTGACAGAAATCCCTATAATTAGTTTGGCTAAGGTTCCTCTGCTGTTTTTAATGGAGTGAAATAATTTCACTGAATTAGCAAACAGGCTTCTAGACCTTCATCCACACACTCAATATCATTAAACCCTTAAATGTGAGTTAAGGGGGTTATACTGTGCCTGTGAGTTTGACTAAATCTGTGTTTTCTTAATTAATGTTTTCTAAGAATTTGAATGTTGACAAATTCTGATATTTTATTCATCTCTAGTGCCTGTCTTTTGTTGAATATATGACGTCTTTCTTCCTATAATTCAATTCATTCTCCCAGGTTCCAGTTTCACTCGTCTGACAGTCTCCCTTTCTTTTTTTGGTAACTTTTGCTCCTTTTATTTCCGTCACATTGTCGGACTTTTCCTTGAAGTGGCTCTGCTGAGAAATCCGAGAGAAATCAATCTGCCATGTGTGATTCTGTGGTCACTAGAATAAATTTCATACGAGTTAGCCATTGTGGACGTCCCCATATCCTGCATATATCCTATTTTTCTGGTCTCCGGCTTGTGATCTGTGTGGAAGGCCATCGTGTCCTGCGGCTCTCCCCACCGATTACTGTAGCTGTTTCTAAATGACTCCTCATGAAGTGATGCAAGTAAGTTGCTGATTCACACAAAAAATGCTTTTTAAAAAATTAAGATACTATTTATCTTTGAAAGCTGCTTATGTTGTCTTATTATGTCAGCTTTCAATGTTTACATTATTTTATTAATGTGCGAATAATTCACCCCTATGATGTTATCCTACTTTTTTTAATAACATGAAGTGCTTTCTAACAAAGTTGTCTGTAATGAAGACGGTGTATAAATAGAGTGACTCTCTGATGCCAAGTATCCACGTTGCACTTTTTCTTGATGACATATTTATTAGATTTTCTATGATTCACGCTCATGTCCTCATGCAGTCCATATCTCTTGTAAAAGCGGCTGGTCCTCTGTTACTGTCTCTATAAAAAAAAAGCAAACATAATGTGGTAAGTGAAGCTGACCAAGTGATTTGCACTTTGGACAATCAAAATGTTTAGAAGCTTTAACTTTTTGGCATGGAATAAGAAGTGGAAGCATTCATATATATGCATTTTTATTTATTAATTTTGTTTCTTTCAAACTTTCATTTTATTTGAATGTTTTGCAAAACAAAATTATTTTTTGATCATGACAACAAGGGATGGTTTAATGGTTGCATGCTAAACCAATCGTACATTTGTCCATACATTCATCTAATTGTACAATGGACCAAGAAGGCAAGAGGTAAATGAAACATTCAGCACTGCAGCTCTATAGTTTTATTCTTGATAATACCAAGGTGTTCTTAGGACAGGAGGAACATATAATCCCTCTAGTGAAGCCTGGGTATTCCCTCGGGTCTTCTCAAAGAACATCCCCATTTCTAACTTTTGTTTCAACCAGAAACTTACCAAAATGTTTGCTGAAAATCTCCATCAAGGCATATCTGCTTTACTTTCCTGAAATATTCTCGTCTTTTCCATTTAAAAAAAACAAAAGGATTGAGAAATTGGCCTAAGTATCATTTTATGTTTTTTATCCAAGTCAAATATGAAGCCATGTTAAGGATTGTCAAAGAAAACCCTCAACGGTCTCATAAACTTACAAATGTATCAGGTTAATTATAAAACTGCTTCAGTCGAAATTTGTTTTTAGTAAAACTGAACTTGGTGATTGTTGTAAAAACAACAATTTCTTGATTTTGAAAAAATAAAATAAAATTGGATTGTCATTGCAAATTGAAGCCACTGTAATAGAAGATAAATCTATTGAGAGCGTTTTACACGTCTAACTGTGAAAAGCCATGTACAAATCACAACAGAAGCATTTCCTGATACCACCACGTTCATACTTTTCTACATCTAATTAACTGATCACTTTGTTTAGTTTTACTTTCATCTTTATCATGCTTGCCTTGCCTTGCTTTAGGTTGATTTGTAAATACACGACTGTCGAGTAAGCCTAATAACTGATGCAAGGGCTTAGCAAGGCCTTTGTTGTGAAAAGTTGGTCTCCAAAAAGTGTGCAACTGCTTGGACCTTGTGCTAACCGCTGCTTGTGCAAAAAGAAAATGGTCTCCCCTGGGATCTGTGTGTTGGTGAGGAGGTGCCGTTGTCTGATGCCTCTAAAGGAGATTAATGAAAGGACTACAAACAGGGAAGGAGGGCAGAGACGGAGGGATGAGAGAGAGGCCGCAGGGGAGAGAGCTGATGGGGAGGAGGGCTGAAGAGACGGTAGGTGAGAATGTGTGTGTGTTGCTTGGAGAGAGTTGTACGAAGTCCATTCATGGCCTGCTGAATGGAATTCTTTCTCCCCTCTGTTTTTTTTCTTTCTTTCTTTCTTTTTTTAAAATATTCTCATTCCCTCTCTGGCCAAGTCTCTCCATCAACTAGTTATTCTCTTTTTCTTTTTTTTCTACAATCTTTAATGGTTTGTATCCCCCTCTTGCGCCACATTCCTCCTATCCGGCCTGTCATGGCTTCACGTCTGTGATGTCATTTAGAACAATAAAGCCAAGCTTCCCCGGAATGTAGTTTGGACTGAAAGGGCTGACTCTGAGAGAAAATGGGTGGGAAAGAATTAAATACATGGGGGAAATGTTAAAAGGCATGAAAATAGTTCAATGAATGGAACCGAACAGACAAAAGATCAGATCATTGAAATATTTTAGATGTGCCCAGACGGCATGAAGCAGTTTACAGCAGTTTCATCTCCAGTTTGAGAAAAAAATAAACGATATTCATGATGTTGTCGAACATTTATCTCAGCTGAAATGTGAGGTATATTAAAACTCAGGGCGTGGGAGAGTTGTACGGGCACTGAAGAGGTTTAGACAAGGGTTTAAATGGGGAGGTGAAAGGGACAGGTGCATGCTGGTGTTGTAAAAACACAGCAAAGTCAATTGTTAGGATTTTACCAGTTGTTACGCTCCATTAGTACCATAGTCACCAGCTGAGACATTGAGAGCTGTTGTGACACAGAGTTTATGCAGGTAATTAAGCTAGTTTAAATCCATTTAGCACAACTGCTACAACTTCCATCTGTGTCCACTGTCAATTGTAAACAAATGTGTTAAAATGTCCAATGTTTTTGAATCTCCCAAAGTGTAATTAAATATCTAAAGGATTTTTATGTCTTGTCCACGCGAAGATAAATAATGCTTGTATATATTAATGATACATATTATTTAACATATTCCTTTTCCCTACCAAAAACTGTTAAAATGAAAATGTTCAATAAGTAGTGAGTATCTGTACACATGGGCAACTTTATTCCGTAGTCTGTCTTGTGTATTGTGCCACATGTGCATCCAAGGGGAAGTGGAAGTCATGGATTAATTAAAATAACTTTCTACACACTCAAACAATATTACAAACTGTGTTTGAAAGAAAAACAACCTACTGCTGTTTTGGGAGAATATTTCAACTAGCTCTAATACATGGTGCATTTGAATTGCCTTAAAAGTCAAAGCTCTTATCTGGTAATGACATCACACCTGCATAAAACACATTGCAGCTGCAGTCTGGAATCTGAGTATGATTCACCTCTTGTTGTGGAACAGGCTATGCACTTTGAGCAATATGAGCCAATAGCGGCATATTTCTTCCTCTTTTATGTGGTTTAGTGTCCAAATGTCAGTGAAGCTCAACCTTTAGAAAACCTGAATTGATTTATTTGCTCAACACAGCAGGATAGTTGTACCTCTGTAAATATTATACCTGGGAATATATAGCCTGTTCTTGTGCCCTCACGTATAATAATTGGGTACTTTGGGTCTTAATTGGTGGTTGGAAAAAAGTCTCAAATTGATGCCAAAGGACTTTTGATTTTCTAGCTTGTAGAAAATCATCAGACTTATATTTGTAATACTGTTTTAAACACACATGTCTGCACTAAAGTAGGCAAAAGTACTTTTAGATCTTATTTAAAACCAAGCAACCATACAAGTTGTACTTCTGAAGTGCTTTTTAATTTCTTCTTTTGTTTGATTATTTTGTGTAATGGCTGTTTAGTGACAATAAGACAGTATATATATATTTTATGTTTTTTTTTTTGTTTTTTGTTTTTTCAAAATAGTCTCACAAATCTCACAAAACACTATTTTGTTTCTGTTAGCATTACTTTGTTTGATAAAAGTAGTTTATTTTAATATTATTAGCTCCAGATATGAAAGTGTGTCCTTGACAGTCGTATCAGTCTTTGAGAAGCCTATTGGAAGAAAGAGTTAAACTCTTTTTCATGTTGTTTGACAAAGTGACAAACGACATGAAGACAATTAGAAAGTGCTGTGAGGATACAATGTCCAGCTAATGCCCTACAGTTAGCATCTACCTTACACCTTGGTATTGGTAGTAACTAAAGGGCAATTTTAGTCTTTAATGAGTCTGGGCAGCATTTACTGGGTACATCTGCATTTAACAGAGATTCCTTTTATATGTAGTTTGAGATTCATGAAGCCTCTATTTAGCTTGGGAAATAAAGACATCTCCTATGCTCTTCGGTATAAATACCACCCTAAAGCAGACCAACATAAGAGATGCATTGCTCCAAGCTTTCCTCATCTCATTTCGTTGAATCCAGTATGCTGTAGCATCTTGTTTTGTGAGCTTAATGTCTTGTTACAACTCCAGCGTTTATACTGCATAAGACATTCGGTGTTAACATTTCTATGTTATATGTGTTGTCTTTGTTTCCATGACGCCACAGAATGCCATCCATCCACCCATTATCTAAACCCACTTATCCTTGCAGGGTCATGGGGAGGGGCGGGCGGTGCTATCTCTAGCACACACCGGGTGAGAGAATGCACAAGACTGCATTATGTGGGGTATAATTGTGTTATGGTGGAGGTTATATCTTTTTAACAATCAAATTTCATATTCCCATCCTGCAAAAAAATGACAGAGAGCTAATGACAAAAAAGTGTTAGTAATTATTTATTAGATAAGATCTTTGTTTGGTTACTATGGCGCCAGCTAGTGACGCATTCCCGGCATCCCTTGGCTTTGAGGGAATTATCTGACAAGTGACATGAATTTGTTTGTGTTCCCACCAGCAAGGTGTTTTTAGGAGAAGAAAAATGCATAAGTAGGTCTCAACAAATTTAGGGGTCAATTCATTTGAGGGTCATTTTTCTCTTTTAGTTTGTTTCCCTTTTTGTGTTGCCAAGGAGAAGAACCCTGTTGTGTGTTTGGGAACCATTTCAGTCCTGCCAGGAAGTGAGTGACAGTGGTCTTTCTTTTTGTTGCTGGCATGTTCTGTCATAAGAGCGTTGTCAGGGCAAAATGAATGAATATGGAACATCTCTTCCAAGGTTTGAATAAAACATATAAAGACATTGGTCTCTTTTCCCCTTATTTTTATTTCAATCCTTGTCAAGGTTATGGGGTACAAAGCCCACTCTGCAGAAGGAATATAATGATAACCAAACGAGGAAAAGGGAAACCGAAAAATCAGGCCAAATAGATCGTCTTACATTTAGAGAAGAAGAAAGAGACTTTCCCAGACTTTTTAGTCAAATCTCAGCTAAAATCAAGATCCAACACAGGATTGTTTGAGTGACCACACACACACACACATTCACGGAGACCAGCATGTGAATGGTGACCTCTCTACAGAGACCTGTCTGTCAGACAGACATGTTGATGGATGAAGCTGTCACTGCCTCTGTGTCTTGCTTATCAAGCGGTCGAATAACCACTGTCTGCAGACCACACACACACACACACACACGCATCCACACCTAAAGGGCAAGAACCTGCACGGATACAATCACACTTCCAAAACGGGGAGAGTTGCAGACCTGATCGAAGCTGAGTGGTTAAATCAGTAAAGAACAGGGAGGAGAAGAGGTAAAAACTAGAGGGAAAAGCTCTTTCCTTTTGTCTTTTTCTCTTACTTTTTGTTGTGCGGACCACCTGACAGGGTTGTCAAACAAACTCATTTAGCACGGCAAAAAAGTGAAGCCTAGTCGAGTGAAACTAAAATAACCCAACCTGCTTGAAGTTCAGTGTGTGTTTCTCTAGTTTACATTGGGCTTCATTTGTAGCTTGTTTAGTCAAAGCAAAGCTGTCTGTTTACATTCAGTTTATCTACGGCTGCTTTACTGCTTGTGACACCTATTGACATTAACATTATTAGGCTAAATTTGTTGCGTGTTGGTCATTTTGCTTGGACTCAACCTTTAAGATTTCATATTGGGCTTGGTCTAGAGGTAAATGAATCGAGATGTGACATCCAGACTTTACCTGGACTTGGGGAGAAAAACTTAAGACTTGGCTTCAAGTGAAATTCTTCAGACCAAAGAGGAAACACTTTAGAAAACCTGGAAAAAAATGTCTTGCAAAATCCTGCATGAAACATAGAAGCAGCCAGCAGTGAATAGTAGGGCCAAGAAGTGAAATGGACATTTAAGAAGTCTTCTAAGAAAGAAAATCATGCACAGTTGTTTTAAATAATGTTAATTAAACATGAGCAGTGTAAATACCCTACAAGAACTCAAATGATTACATTGCAAAGTCACAATTCTTTCTTTTTACACTTTATCTCAGTCAGTTGGTGTTCTTGTTCTTGTGCTTTGTTTCTATACTTATTTTTTGATTTTATGATTTACCTGCAATATCATGTAACCAGGTTATTCAAATGTGCCAACAGACAACTAAACACAATTGTTGATGCTACATATCAGTTTCTACGGCTACTTGTTTTTTGTATGCAGTATTCAGATTGATTCGTCAGAAGTGTTGCTCAGTGGAGCTGGCAAAGATGTTTGCAATTTTCCAAGTGAGTGTTTTAGGGAAGAGCTCGACATGCACTCATCTTCTCCTCTTCAGTCTCTCAGGTAGTTGGCATGGGCCTGTGAGTACACGCATGTGTGTGTTTTTGTGTGTGTGTGTATTAGGTTTTTTACTCACATATGCATGCCTGCGCAGCTCACCCACTCCGCAGTAAAATTCTGCTATCCTTGGGGGTCCGGCTGTGCAAGGATTACACTGGCATCCCTCTCTGGTTTTAGAACACAAACAAGCACAGGTGCTACACACAGAAACACACATTCCTAAGCTTGTACCCGCACAACACATGGCGATACGTAAACACACACATACACGCATGCACGCTGGCCCGGCTTTGCCATGGCTCCGCTTTTCAATTTTCAGCTCAATTACATTCCACTGTTACCTATTCTAAACTAAGATCCCTCTTTCCCCTTAGGACACACAACTACACACGCATACACACTCACAACCCCTTATTTAACAGTACTGCATCCCACTTAAGCCCAAGACTGTGTGGCCTCTTCAACTTGCACTGAGAATAAGAATGATTTCACCTTGTGGAGACTTGAGAACTTTTTTTTTTTTTCCTGTTTACTCGGTCAAAAAGCGGATCCTGAGATTTAACGCTGAATCTATGTCTTTCACTTTAACATTGTAGAAGAAATCGTGAGGATAGTCTTTGGGTCATAAGTCCATCAAAAAGTGAGTGCAGTCATTCCAGCATTTTTGTCCTTGTCGCAAATCCTCCAAAGGGCTTCTACAGACTTTCATTTGTCAGGGATAAGAGTCTTATGAAGAACTTTTAAGACTGTGTACACTACACTATGTGAACAAGTTCTGGTAATGGAGAACATTAATACATGTTTAATGGCGGTCTTTAGTTATCAATAAAAAAATATGAATACAATTACAAATATGATAAATCATTTTTACGGCATCGCCCAGAAACCACAAACTAAAAACGAACAGCAATTACATCATTCTCAAATTTCTATTGGCCTGTTTTACTAGCCACTTCTTTTCAAACGATTCAAAATCCTTTTTTTTTTAATAGTGGAGCAGTACAAAATTAAATTGTGTTGTAACAAACGTTAATACCATTGACTTCCCTCTACCATTCTACTTTCAAGATTGATTTGCAATTAAAAATTCAAATAACTTTTAAGTGTGGGTGGGTTTATGTCTGTGTGTGAGACAAGTTTGGCAAAATACTGAGGGATTTCCCAGTGTCACACCCATTGTGACGAGAGTAAACTTGTAACAAGATTGATGCTGTGGCTAAAGCAAAGGTTGAGGAACAACATAGTGGAACATAACAATAAGACATTTGTAGTCATGTTTGGCACTAATGCTATGCCCATTTAATTTCATTGCTACATTTTAGAAGAGAATTTGTTTCTCTTCTGGTGCAAACTTATTTTGTTCACAGCAGGCTCTCTCTTGCCCATTTCGACTCCAATTACTTGGCTACCTTTTTATTTTTCAGAAAAGGGATTTCGATGTTTCTTGACCTTTAACACTTGGTCATGTGCACTTTCTTTCTAAAGTCCACTTTAGTTGGAGGTGTCAGCTTTTTGAGGGGATGTAACCCAAACTTGTACAGCCGGAGAAAACAAAATTGAGAGAATGAAGCAGGCTTGCAGGTGAACCTTGGCTTTTTGAAATGCTGAACTTGTAGTGAGACAAGTGGAGCTAAGCCTTTGTTGCAAGCACCCTTTGTACCTCATAGCTGAGAAGAACAAGAGATGAAAAGAAAAGGTGAGAAAGTGGAGTCTGGGGCTTTGTCTCCAGAAAGTTAGACAAGCATAGCAGGAAGTGGTGGTACACTGTGACAGTTCATATTTCAGAGCAATTGTCCGGTTTACTTTGAGCCAATGCTTCTAAGAACGTGATTGCAAATAATATTTTAGGCTGAAATTTGCAGCAATGGCGCCCCTTTAAGGTCAAAGAGAATCCCCATAATTTAAGTAAAGTATCGCTCAGTGACATGTTTAAAGTGTGTATTTTTTTGTCAACTTTAACACTTAAAAAGTTTGTTCATAATTTATGACTGTATTGTATATGACAAATGAGTTTTGTTTGTTGACTTGAGTTACTGAAAAATCTGATTCAAATTTTCAAGTTTATGTAAAACTGTTATATATTTTTTTATATAATTTGTTTAGTTTAAATTAAAGCCAGTTATTAAGCAGTTTCTCATTCGGTTGAGAAACTGCAGCTGTTGTCCCCTGCAAAGGAAAATGTGGTCCTATTAAAAAAAACCCTAACTTCCACAAACAGAATCTAAGAATCATTTTTCATCTCTGGTTTCATCTTGAAAGTGCTTTAAGTCAGACACACACATGTTTTCATTGCAATCTTTTTTTTTTTTTTGCGGCATTTTCTGACATGATGCATCCACTAACCCCCTAAACCTAACCATAAGTGTCATGACTAAGTGCCTAACCACAAACCTTCCTCTAACCTTAGCATTAGTTTAATGCTCACCATAATCCCAAACCCAAGTCTTAAACCTCAAACAGGCCTTTGAAGCTGTGTGAGAAAACTGGGGACTTTCATGAAAATCAGCACTCTGAAACTCAAAACTGTTTCTCATAACAAATAGCTGTTCAAGCACGCTCACACACACATGCATATATATACTCTCGAGGTCTAATAGCATTGCGGCCGAGCGTACAAAAGGAACAAACAACCATGTAATGTGGTGGTTCCCTCTCATTGACAGTGGGCACTGGAATGCAGCATGAGGGAAAGAGGAGGGGATAGAGTGTGTGTGTGTGGGTCTGTGTGTGTGTGTGTGTGTGTGTCATCCTGTCAGATTATCCTAATGATTAGCATTACTGAGAACCGACAGCAAAAGGAAGGAACAATAAGTGTCATTTATCCTCTTTTCAGTCTTTCCCACTCACTTTCTTTTTTTTATGTCATTTTAGTTTTAATTTCTGACACCGACTTGTCTTTTGTGGTTAAATTCCGATACTGAGTAGAACTTTAAACAATAAACATACAAATCATTTCTCACAAGAAAAAAAAAAAAAAGTTGCTTTTCTCCTTCCTCAGCTGCTCCTCCATTAAAAACAGCTTGGACAGAATCTAATAACAGGTTGCCATCTTCAGCAGCTGTAACGCAGTGCAGGCCCAGACTGCTGAGATGTTTGTAATCAACAGATCAAAGGTTTGATGTTGGTTGACTTTCACGACTCGAACTCGGGACAGATGAGAAAACACAAAGGGATGGAAAGGGAAAGCTATGACAAAATGAGTGGAAAGTAGAAAAAGAAGGAGAAATATTTCATGACATATTTTCTGGACAGAAAAGGGACACAAAGGGACATCATGAAAGAAACACTGTGTACTGCCCAGAGCCTTTTTCTTTGACTCTTACAGAGAGAACGTGTTGATCTTCCTGTCAAATACTCAACATGTGGTGCTTTGAAAAATGGCTGCAAAATGACTGAGTCCAACCATAAACTGGCAAAATTCCACAGCCCTGATAACAAGACACAACAGAGAATGTAAACGCACAAAAATGACAAACTGTTTAATTCAACTACCATAAAACAAATTGTTTATAACTGAAACGATCTAAGAGGAGCGGATGGTACTTTGGACCTCATAGGATATTTTTTTTCAAAAAGTACCTATAGACAGAACAAAATTAATATTTAATGCATTAATTAATATTTTGTTAAAATAATCATATTTTTGTCCTCTCATTGAGCGTCTCTAGTTAAAACTCCTAAATTAAATTAAATAAGTATTTAATGCAGGTTATATAGTCATTGACGGAGACCCAGTTGCAAGAAAATCTTATGTTCAAACAAGTACAGCTTTCTAGCTAATCTATAACCACACTTTTTAATTAATCATGTTGCAGCAATTTAGCTCCCAAGCAGAAATATGAATGAATGATTTATAAGCTCTATAAGATTTAAGTCTTTAGTTGTTAGTGGCTTATAATGTTAAAGTTTCATCTGTTCAGCTGCATTGCATGTTTTTCATTTTTAATTCAAACTCTAATTTGAATTAGACTTGGTTAGAGTGAACGAGTCTAAACAAGTAATTAGAAACAAAACCTTTAAGGTGTGGTTGTTTTCTTGTATGCGTTTGTCTACTGACTTAGCTGTAATTCCATGATGTGTTTAAAAATATAAAGAAAAGAGTCTGCTGTTTTGTTTTTGTTTTTGATGTATACCAAAGTGAAGGTAGAACAAGCTAGTGCTTGTACCTACTTTTTTTTTTCATTGTTAGGCGTTTAATTATAATTCGTCTGTTTCTGTACTAGTTTTGTCATGTTTTTTTATTGTTCTCTTCAGTATAGTGATTTTTTTTTTCTTTTTCACCTGTGTATGGAAAAGTTTAACCTTTTCCATCCATTTTAAGATAAAAAAAAACAACTTAGTTTTAGATTTTGTAAACACTGAAATTGGCAGCTTGAAATGATTTAAATTCAAAACTCTTATCTCATTTCCAATAACCAAACACTGTGTATTATTTCATTGATCATTATTGCTTAATGTCTCAGCAACATACACCTACTGTTTGGGTTCAAGCCTGCAGTTATTTGTCTCCACTTTGGGCAGCTTTTGGCAGAAACCTGATCAAAACCAGGCAAAAGTAGAATTGTGTGTTACCTCCATACCTTAAGCTCAAAGTCTGTGTGTATGTGTTTATTTGTTTCTATGGCTGCTCAGTCCAACAGCTCTCAGGAGGAATGAAGAAAGGTTAGATAAGAGCATCATGTTGTATGTGGGCTTCTGCCAAAGTGCTGAAGGAATGAGATCACTGTTTGTTCAACAACTGAACCTTACAGACTGCCGTCTTTCAGTTTTAGCTCCTTATTTTAGCTTTCCTTCTATGCTATTTTTTGTTGTTGTTGTTTTATTGGTACCACGGCACTAAAAACGTAAAACCACAGCATTTTAAGCAATGAAAATATTTTGTTCACACTTTTGTTTCTCTGCTGTAAAGCTTTATTCTTTTTGACTTGACTGTCCTTGGGAGGTCAGAATACATTTTATTTGCATGAGATCTTTTTGGAACATAATGGCTTCAAATACTTTCCCTATTTTTTTAACTATATCTAACTTTTCACTATGATTTCTCAGGGTTGTAAAGCCATGTCCTTGCTCAAGTTTCCCCATTTGACTTTGGAAAAGTCACACCAATCTGTACTTGTCACTGGAAGTGGTTCAACATCTGTCTGCTTGGCTTCTTTTCTTTCAAAGCTTGAGCATGATGCCCTTCAAGTTTTCATTCTGTTTGCATTGGAAATGATCAGTTCTAAAATAATGAATAATGAATGGAAACAGACATGTGTTGAAGAAATCAAACCAGAACAGTCATAAAACTGATTGGTTTGTTGTTTGGAAAGTTTTATTTTAGCAGAATAGATATTCAATTCCAGTGTTTTTTTGTTTTTTTGAAGACTTGCACGGACTACCAGCCTCCTTAAAGATTGTTTTGACCAACTCACCAAGTCGTCTTTGTCACCTTTAGAAACTGAAATACCTAGGCACAATGCATGCCACTTGACATGCTACTGGCTAGCATTTGCAAAGCAACCAATCCAGGAGCACTGCTAATTTTCCTTAGCACTGATTGGCTGATTTGCCCACATTGATATATGTCGTGCTGTAACTAACCACTCTTTTCTTTCCTCAGCGGCTCTTATGCTATTTTCTCAGTTCCATTGTAATCATTTCATGTTTGTGAGCCTATGTGACACATTTAATAATTCCTGTAAGCAGAATATGAAGTATCTGAAAAGCGCTACTGCACACAGATTCTTACTAATTTAGAAGCAGCATATCTGAGTTTTACAGAAATGACAGTTTTTATCTCTTTCCGCTTGTCTCTTTGTCTGTCTAAAGCTTTGAATCTGACAGATGAATTTAAAGAAGTCACCTGCTCCGTCTCACTTGCCAGAAATCCGTGCGATACCTGCCTTCCATCATCTCTCACTTTCTGTGAAAGGCAGTTAGCTGTTTGTGCGTGTGGCAGATTGACACGTCTGACTGGTCAATCCCTGCCTGTCGCTCATCACACCACCTTGGACAGTTCAGCTTAGAGACAACTGTTGCAGAGCAGTGACACAGTCCCCCCCAGGCGATCATTGCCACGGTGACACACAGCTGTAACTCTTACTGAGACGAGATGGATCTCCTCTCAACAGCTTTAAAATGTTCAAATTTTAGTTTTGTGATGTAAAAGGCTGCACAGAGCTTAGTTGCACTGATATAGCATTCTGAGTCATTTCTGACTTCAGTGGGACCCTTCCATTGTCTCCAGCTCAAATGGTGCCTCTTTAATCCATTCTCTTTATCTGCAATTTTCCCTAAGTGTTTTATTCACCATGAGTCTGGTGGTCTCATGTTTTCCCTCTATTTTTATACAGAAAAGCTTGGAGCATAGATTAATTAACTCTCAAATTGGGATAGATAAAGTTAAATTTTTTTAATGTTTCTTTGCATATTGAAAGATGACTGTTTGCTGCAGCGATTATGAACAAATTAAAAGTAAAGATGTACAGCACTAGAAGGAACCAAACATTTTGAGACAACAGGACAGAAAAATTGCTAGATGAGGCAAAATAAACATAAAAAAATATTTTCAAATTCTTGCTATCTTATTATTCATTCAATGCAAAATAATTCACTGAAACACATCTACTCTAAGACTTGTTACATTCACTACTGAACATGTATGGATTCAGAAACTGTCCAACATTTTAGGAACTACTCTGAGAGTGATTGCATGATTTTTCTGACATAAAAAGATGAACTAATTGAGCAGCTGAAAGTATTTCCCTTTTCAAGTAGCCAAAACTTTCAGCCTGACTTTATAAAACTTGCTTGTGTTGTACTTGATTTGGCATTTTTGCATGTTTTTTTTTTTTTCTGTTCATGCGTGGGCTCTCTCTGGGTGCTCCGGCTTCCTTCCACAGTCCAAAAACATGACTAATATATTAATTGGTTTCGACAAATTATCCTCGTTTGTCCTATGTCTCCATGTGTTGCCCGGGTGACCTGTACCCTGCCTCTCGCTCAGTGGTCATGGATAGGAACCAGCCTCCCTGCAGCCCTGCAAGGAGAAGCAAGTGTAGACAACAGGTGGATAAATGGTCCCAGGATAACCACTGTTCCATTTCTTTACTTTTCTTTCTGGTAGCTTATGCAGCTCTGACAAGATAAATTAAAATAAACCATTGCTAAAAAAAATGAAGCACCAGGAAAGGAATTCTGTGCCTCTTTAAAGCCTCCGGATTAAATGGGGTTAGTTTCTGCAGAGGTCCGAGGGAAATTAAGTGCACACAGACAGAAGATATAAATTTGAGCAAATATTTAAAGACTCTTACCGTGTGTGATTCTACAGACATTTTGCCTGGAGTAAGTGTTTTTGTTGTTGTTGTCTTTTTTTTTTCCATGCTCAAACTCTCTGCATGAGGATACCACTAGTGTGTGATTCTTAGAGTTGCACAGTTTGTAAAATAGAAAGCAAATAGGTGAAAAGGGCCATAGAGTTTAAAAAATTGGCAGTAGCAAACAATTAAAGTAAGCTATTTTAATTCTTCAGTGACAATTGCTAGATTGTTTCTGTTCACCTTGTGTTCTGGATACTTCTTTTGTGGCGTATTCATTTCTAACAAGTCAGATTATTTGATTTATTTGAATTAGTCTTCTAGTATTTGTGCTATTCTGAAGTCATGGAAACTATCCGATCATCTCCTAACCTTTCTTATCAGACATCTTCCCTGCTGTAGGAAATAGCTGAAAAGTCAATACAATTTCAAGTGAAGCATGCTCGGGGTGAGATTTTGTTACTAAGTGTGAAGCTGCTTTAAAATGGTCTTGTATTTTCTGTAATGTGCGGCTCGTCTCGAGCTTTGAGCAATGGTTCCAGTGTTTGCTGATTGAGGCAGTGCGTCTTTACGAAAGGGGGCCGTCGACGCATGACACAAAGTAATCTAAGCATTAATGTTCACCTTCCTTCAGAGCAGCAGAGATCAGTGCACACTTTTCAACATCCCCTCTACTGCCATGTTTCTTTAAATGCTTTTAAATGATAATTCAGGCCTGTTGCTGCTTGGATCTTGGCTTGATAATTACTTCTGTGTTTGCACAGATAATTAGAGATAAGGGAGCAGGACCAAATCATTAAACAGGTGAACTTTGAAGACAGAGCAAAGCTAGCAGATAGTTGACCTTCTCCGAAATGCTCGCATGAGCCTTTTGTTCTATCCGTCTCTTCTTACCTCTCACTTATCAGCTTGTGATGCTCTCATAAAGTCTTCGCCCTCCTTCCATTCATTCATCTCACACTCGGCTGTTTCCATTTGGCTTAGAGGCATTCTTGGAATGCCAGGGCATCGCTGTTTTGTGCAGTGTGTGTACGTGTGTGTGTGTGTACGTGTCACTGCATCCCACCCCCACATTATCCATCATTCACTCCCTGATTTTAAAGAACGGTGGCTGTTAGATTAGATGGGAGGCTGGGGAAAAGATGCCGATAAAGAGGGAGACAAAGAAAAGGTAATAAAAATGAAGAACTTAGGCTGCTTTTGCCAAATCCCATTTTTAGGGTTTTCACTTTGGCGATCTCTTTGCCTATATGCTGATGCTTAGCGATATCCACTGGCCATGAATTCAGAGTTATAGAATATAACTGGAATATGGGGAAGCCTTTCAAGAAGGTTCGCAGCAAGTTCTCTGATCAACATTTGCACTGAACCAGGCTTACTGTCTATGTAATAGATAAATAAAGAAAGGAGACATAGTCAGTGGCAGCTATAGTCTGTAAATTTCTCTGTCCAGGAAGGAGATACAGCTAAACACTAGCTCTGAGCCAAGAGTATATAAGAAAGACAAAAAACAGCAGAGTACATAAAGTTAACAGGACAAGTAAGCATCTCTAACATACTAAATCAAATGTGACCCTCGGTTTCTGCCTCATGTGGAGACGAACAGACTGGGGCAGAGGTGAATCCGTTATGTTTCAAAGAGTCGTGGCCGACCCAAGAAGCTGCTTGATTTACCTGCCTGTCTAAATTCCAGCCTTCACCTATGGTCAAAGGACATGGATCATGGCCAAAAGAGCAAAGATCAGAGATAAAAATCAGCTAAAATGAGCTTCCACCTTAGGGCAGCCGGACTCGGCACTTAAGATAAGATGAGGAGCTGGGTCATCAGAAACGGCGCATGAAGTCGAGCCGCTTCTCATCCGCATTGAAGGAATCGGTGGAATCAGTTGGGCATTTGAACAGCGTGCCTCCTCGCTACCTGTAAATGTGCTACATGTATACATTTTCACAAGAAAAAAGTAAAAGTAAAAACAAAACAAAAAAAGTCAATTCCCTTGCTTGTGTTCACAAACTTGGCTAATAAGATAACACTTTCATCTTTAGAAAGTAAGTTTCACATTTTTTTAATTAATAGTGCTTTGTAGAAATAAACTTATAATGGACAATAGATGTAGGAAAAATTTACTTTTTTCATTGGAGTAATGTTTTTATGTGGATGAGCAGTGCAAAAACTACAAAAAAAAAGTGTTTTGCAAGCTGTCCTTGTGTGTGAGGACAAAGTCCAGATGCTTTTAAAATGCATCACAACTGCAAAAGTACCTTTTAAAAGCAGAAACTGGTCTGATTTCAATTTGAGATATTGCTCTTCATGTTGCACTTACACAGTAATGACTCGCAGAATTTAAATAAGATAGATGATCTCACAGCAGATCTGTATAGCTTTGGGGTGCCAGATAAAAAATATTATACTACAATTACATTACCTTTAACCATGGCAGCTGGTCTGGACCAAAAGGCACCACGGTGTCTTTATGACTTTGTCTTACAAATTTATTTACATTCCTCTTCCTCCCATGACACACACACACACACACACACACACACACACACACACACACAGCTAAGCTGATCTAAAATGCAGAATGCCTGGTGTTGGCAGGCAAAGCCACGCAGAGAGTGGAGCCGTGTGCCTAAATGAGTTACGCAGCACAGGCTCAAGTGGATCCAGTAATCTTTAAGAAGAACAAAGCACCGAATCAAACATTAAAGGATGCACACAGTAGATAAATGGACTGATAGGTGAATACGTTAGTTGTTAGAAACATCCACGGCTTGTTTATCGCACGCTTAACCGTGTTAGTCAAAGTTAAATTGACTCCACATGCAAAAATTCAGTCAAGGGAAACATAAGTGAGAAGTATTATCCATGATGGGTTTGGGAAAAGTAGTAATGTTTCGCTTCTGTTGATGCGATAAATCTTATTTTCATTACAAAGTTGATCAATTAAGAGAAGTTTCAATCAAGAAGAAGAATGCATCTGTCTTTACTACAATGTCAAGAGAATTCACCGCTAACAAACACTCTCGATGCTAGAGATAAATTAATATGCACACACACACACTCAAGAAACAAAGCAGCAGGGAGGCTACCAACACAACTAAATAGCAATTACTACTCTGTCTGCATCCTAGCAACCAGGTTGCTGGATGTCATTGTCTTTCATCACTTTTCTTGACTTGTGAGTGTGTATGTTTGTATACACCCCTCTGTGCCAAAAAAAAAAAAAAAAAAAACAAATCCTTTTTGTGTGACAGGTTTGGATTAATGGCAGAGAGGAAGAGAAAGTTTGGAAAGAAAGAGAGAATGATAAGAAGCTGTTGGCTGATGTTATTATGTAGCGGCGGGGGGAGAAAAAAATACATTCCTCTGAGGTTAATTACAGCCTGACTTTGATCATGCAATGTAATCCGTGTATACGAAGAACGTCTGTGTTATTCTCCGGCTTCAGCAAATGTTGTTCCTTGTTCTTATTATGTGTTCAGCATGTCTGCTTATTTAAAATGTATGCTCATTTAAGGAGGAGAGGATTTAACTAAACGCCCTTCTCTTATTTAAAACAAAATAGACATGCCTTACAAAGATATTCCTTGATCTTTTTGCTATTTTGTCAAGTCCTAGACTTAAACTGCAATGCATTTAGTGGAATTTATGTACTCAACCCCCTCTTTTTGGGTACATGTAAATTTATTTTGTTGATTTTTATTTGCAAAAAAAATAATAAATAAATAACGCATCACTTTCCTTTTACTTTAAATGTATGAACAACTTTGTGAAAATATTGGAGTAAAATATAGCTAAACAGTTTCAAAGGGTATGAATTCTTATGCACTCACTGGAGAGACAACACATTTAGAGATACGATCATATCTCTACTTTCAGTGGGGAAAAAAAAAGATTTATTAATACTTTCCTTCCACTGTATTTTCCTTGGAAAGTTTCCCTATGAACTTCTGAAAGTGTTTAATTTTCATTTCCCCAGCTATGACCTGTGAATCATTGCTACAAGAAAAGAAAGAAAAACAATGTTGTGTCAACACAGTAATGTTAAACTACTTTTAGATAGCCATTGGTTAGGGCATTTGTCAAAGATCACAAGAAAATCTGGTTACTTGGAAGCTACAAATAAAGAGATCATGAGAAGTTTATTAGGGGTACATTGTCAATATATGGTTTGAGTCTCCCATTTCTAAAACCTTCCCTAATTTGAGCCTCAGGAATAGGAAAATTGGAAAGGCAACAATCCCCTAAAATGCAGTCAATAAAATCCTCCAGCTTCGCTCATCTTTGCTAGGCTTAATCTCCTCCCTTTGTGACAATTTGCTAAATAAATGGACACTATTCAAAGTAAAGCAAAATTGAAACAGAACTTCCAGTGTTCACGTTACAGCTTTATTTTATATTAGACACTTATTCATAAAAAAATGACATAGCTACCAATTTTAAAAAGATGTGAAAAGATTTGCATGCATATGTGCCCGTTCTACCTTCCCCCATCTTTTTTAAGCCTTATTATCATTTATGAGCCACAGTCTGTAACCTATTACCACTTAAAAGTAACCCGAACAGCCTCGTGTGCATGTGCGCGTGTGCACATGTGCAGGTGTAGGTTTCATGAGGCTAACAAAAAACATCTTCACAATCCCATTTGATACCGCAATCCAAACCAGATGATAAAAGTAGGCTAATTCAAATAACATTTATTCATGAGCGGTGTCCTGTGTGCCATTGATTCAGGTAATATGTCAGCACAGTTCACAAAAGAGGTCGAAACCTGCACTATGTAATTTTAATTTGAATTATTGTTTCATGGGCTTTAATATTCATGTTGTCTTTGTTCTCATGTTTTTTTGGGGGGGGGTTTTATCCAACTGGTGTGTTCTCCCTTGTTGTTTCCAGCTCTCTGTTTAATATCTATTTCCCCTGTGTGTGTGGACAGCTTTTGATATTTTCAAGTAACTGACGCATTTGTGCAGCAGGTGTTTTTTTGTGCATATCCATGCATTTGTCTTTGTCTAACACACACACACACACAAAAAAAAAACTTTTAAAAGCACATTTGTCTTATTTGAAGTAAGTGCTGTTTTGGCTCTGTCCCTTTTTCCTTTCGTCTTTTCAGATATGCTTCCCTTTGTGTCTGTTTTCCCCCCCCAACTTTTATTTTGCTCTCATGTTTCAGCTTTCAATATCCCTCCTTTTTTCTCCTCTTTTTAAAATGTCCTTATTCTACCTTTCTTGCACTGGTTTGGCAGTTTCATTTACCACCATTGTATGTTGGAAAATAGCTCAATAAGTCAAATAATAGTAACCTTTTTTGTTACACACATTGCCACTTTATTAGGTACCTTGGTATTAACCAATTAAATGACTGGTGTGTCCAATATCCATAACCACCAACAGAATAACTGCTGAAACAAAGCCAGACGGCCAATTTGTTCATGTTTCTTGCACCAAACTTTGAAGGTGTCATCTGGATCTCAAAGCTGAAAACAAAATTTGCCTGACCAGACAATGTTTTCTCTAATCTACTATTGTCCAGTTTGTTGGACGATAGTAGTGTCATCTAGGTGTTCTCCTCTGACCATTGAGATCAAAAAAGTCATTTTTATCCAAAAAAAAAAACTGCTGCCCACTGCATATGTTTCCATTCTGCCATTCTGTGTACATCTAAGAGTTGTGAGTGAAAATCGATTTAAATCTGCAGCTTCTGACGTACTCAGACCAGCTCATCTGGCACTAAAAACCATGACATGTCACTTAAAATAACTTAAATGCCCTGTTTTTTTCATTGCGACGAACCCTTTGAGCTCTGCTTCTGTCAAGTTTTCTCTACTGGCTTTTTACAGACTTGATCTTTTAAGAAGCTCTTAAAGCTAACAACTGCTTTGAATAATCAATTGAGCATACTGTACTGTTTGGTAACTAGGATCAACTGTGTGATTGAATTGAAGTGTTTTTTTGTTTTTTTTTTTGTAAAGTGTCTTGAGATGACTTTTGTTGTGAATTAGCTCTATGCTAATAGCATAATAAATATTAAATTGCTTTTTGATCCAACTTCGTTTTGAAAGTAGCTGCAGTGTTGATGCTAGTTTGGAAATATTTCCGTTTATCTTCTTTTTTTTTATTTCATATACGTTGTTTCTTTCTTAACACACCTATACACATTTTTCCCCCTTTTGGTTTTCTTGACCTCATTGCTGTTAATAATTCCTTAACCAGTCATTCATTGCTTTCCTTTTCTCCAAAGATAATAAGATGGTTTGACTGATTGCCACTAACTCTACAGAGCCTGAAGGAGCAGTGTATGTGTTGCCACACTCCGACAGTAATTGTCTGCGGTGATATTCTTGTGTGCGACAGTGTGCTTTAGTGTGACTTTGACTGAAGCTCTCAGATGAAAAGCCAATTGATTGAGATGGCCCCAATTAGTCTCTGTGATTAATTGAGCGCGATTGGATACCGTCCCTGGTATCCATTATTATCTATTATTGACAGGCTAATTAGTTGCTGTGGTGACCGCTAAGACGCAGTTGATTGTGTGCGACAGTCAAATGACCCCATAGCAGCCAATTAAGCAAACCTTTTATGTGTGGATGTGTGTTGTAAGTGTGTGTTTGGCCAAGTGTAGCTTGAAGGGGCTGTTTTCAGTAAATGCTACAAATAACTCGATCAAGCACAGTTTCTGCTCCTTTGTTGAGTAAATATATTAGAGTACTAATGAACAAAATAGGGATAATTGGTTGTGGGACGTTTGCTGAACAAATTTAGGCAAAACATCGCGGCAATTATGGATTTATCAGATTGATTGTCCTCCATTCTCTACATGTACCTTACGTTTTTAACTTTGAGTTATTCTCCCTGTCTCTTCAAAACTTCCCCTTAAAATGTATGCTGTTGTCAAATTATTAAGTATGACATATTGACGTAAAGATTTCTCCAGCAGCTGCACAGCTAATTGTCACTTTACAAAATATCCAGCATCTTAAGAAAATAGTTATTATAAAAATTATTTAAGATAAATAAAGTTTCAGTCATAAAGCTGCTTTAATGCTGAAAAAGAAAAGCATAATACAATACTTTCTGCACACTCATAGATAACGACACATCAGGTCCAGGAGGCTTTCTCAAAACATTTTTTTTATGTGTGAGCTTAAGGTTTATAGAAAGTATATGGAACTGTAAAAGGATTTGAGACTGCACATATAAATTTTAATTAGGCACACGATTAAGCTTTTCCTTTCTTTCATCAACATCCTCATAAAACTTTAATTGATTTGATATTAAAAATGGATGCACAGTGCAAGAAAATGTGCCAGCATTGGAAGTTAAATAAAGTGAAATCATCTCTAATAACATGTACCAAAGACACAGCTTAATTCAAACGAAGAAGCTGTGGCATTTTTAATAAAAAAATAAATTAGATCAAAGAATGAATTATGCAATAAAGTAATGTTTAATTAGCCGTAGCTGCTTTGTATTTGATTAATGCATTTTCGATTAGATCTCTTCTTCTGCTGTGTTTTTTTTCCCCTCACATGCCTCAAACTGTGCATATTGCTTAAAAATGTATTTTTTGTTAACCTTTCCTGTGCTCCTTTGTTTCTGCTTTGTGTAGTTCCCCCTCAGGAGCCCAAAGTCACCTGTCGGTCCAACACCTACCCTAAAGGTTTCTACTGCAGCTGGCACCTGACGCATCCTACGTACATACCATCCAGCTTTGAAGTGGATGTTCAGTAAGTCTAATTCATTTTCATTCACTTTTTTTTTTATTTTTATAAATAAGTAATGCATAAAATATCAAAAAATATATCTGAAATTGTATATCGTTATGGGTATTTTACATAGGATCCAGCAGAATGATGTTTATAGGATTTCAGACTCTAGAGCACCAACTGGATTCTTGTGTCAAGCACAATATTATTCTGCTAAAAATTTAACTAGGACAAGAAAAACTGGTAAATAATAATAATAATAAAAACATTAGCAGTAAACTTGATAGTAAAATTATGTGGTTTTGGGATCCAACAGCGTGGCATGCAACCACTAAGGTGATGCTTTTTCAGCTCTGCGTTCTTCCAAGCTGGCTGTTTGTAATCCGAAGCAGGACTTTAACTGTCACTCGTAACTCTGATGCTAGGCACTGGCATCTGGCTTTTATCTGCAGTAAATGAAGTGTTCCATTATGATTCACTGTTGACTCAGTGATCTTGAAGGAATGTAGATCTGCTTACTTCAAATGTGTGGGAGGTTTAACAGGCTTCAGCCTGCAGGCAAATGTCAAAGTGAAGATGCATATGCAGAGCAGTAAATAAGAACGTTCATTAAGAGAAAAAAAAGTACAAAGCAGAAAGGCAATGGTTGGAGACCTGTGGCTCATTTCTAACTCTGCTTTGTCGTATGGCTTTGAGCTGATAATGTTCATTTTAGCTGATTTAGATTTTTCTTTACAAACTATAATTGACAGCATTCATGTTTATTCTTCTTGGCTTTTTGAATGAGGCCCAGAAGTGACATCACATTGTGTGTGTGATGGAGCAGTCGCTATAAATCAGTGGTTCTCTAAAGACTAAATGATTAGGTAGCATCTTATTTTAGTGAATAGTTTGAATAATGGGGTAACAGCGACCCATTAGCAATTCAGCCCTTTTGTTTTATTCATACATTTGCAGTTCTAGTCATGTCATAATGACATCTCTATGTTCTGAAGGACATTTCTTATCGGCCGAGCATCAAACCTATTTTGCTGCAATTAAATGTGGTTAAATGACTCCAACAACTATCAACCAGCAGGGACTCTGTTATTTTCTTTTTATTCTGGACCATAATTTGTAAGAGTAAACGGGCCCAAACATGATTCAGAATCAAGATAACAATGAATAATGTGTCAAACATGTATGGACACTGAAGTTTAGTACCAAATATTTACCCTACACACATGAAACGTAGTAAAAGTTCAGTTGCTTATTAGGAAATCTGAGACATTCTGCTCCTTTGGTTATTTATTTGTCAATGTCCCTTTAATGTTTGAATCCAGAATATATTAATTGTTAGTTCTTTGTTGTGATAGTAACGGTTAGCACCACGATGTTAGCAACTTGCAAGTGTGACACAGGTGTGACATTACTCCCACATCTAATTGAACACACTGCAATGTGTGTTCGTTGGCCTCATGGACCCTTGGATTGGCTCTGCATTTTAACATCAAAAAGTTATATATATATATATATAT
>NW_015113450.1:147416-148229 GCF_001443285.1 Poecilia latipinna | reverse complement strand
GCAAACGCTTTGTGTGTGTTTATTCTTAAAAAAAATATATATATATATATATATATATATATATATATATATATATATATATATATATATATATAATTTTGTTGTCAAAGGTTGGTAGAGTTTAAGAAAAAATGTAGGTTTTTGGTCTAATTAAAATTCCACTATCACCAGTCTCATGTAAATTAAATCCTAACTTTGATGGATAAGTCAAAAACTTCTCTTCACATACAACCTTCACCTCCCTCATCCACCTCCTCCCCTTACCTTATCATTTAATTTTGCTCCTCAGACACAACCAGCACTCACTCTATGTGCAGAAAGATCCGGTCCACAAGAATCGCTGTCATGTTCAGTTCCCAGAGGTCTTCTCCAGCAGTCCATACAAGGTTAATGTGACAGCGGTAAACGCCTTAGGGAAAGCCTCCGCTACCCTATCCTTTGAGGAGTCCGCTATAGGTAAGATGGATGTTTTCTCCTGTTTCTCATTTAGTGTACGTTCCATGCAGCTAGAGTTTTCCTCTCCTTTTTAAACCAGTTGTGTCTAAAGGTGACTAAAGCACAAGCTTGGCAGGAAATTAATCACACCGCTTCAGCACTGCAGGGCTTGGGTGTCACTTATATTTTCTGATGAAGTTTCGTTGAAAATTAAATGCTTTAATTTGGGTTCTGCGCTTAAGGGGTTTAGAGGAAACTGACATTTTTAAATCACTCCCCCAGTCTGCAGTAGATTTTTTTTTTTTTTTTTTTTTTTTTTTTTTTTTTAAATTTTAAAAAAGCTTATTTCAGGGCCCGATCCAACATTTTTCTTTTTTT
>NW_015113450.1:88689-144414 GCF_001443285.1 Poecilia latipinna | reverse complement strand
AAAAAAACTTAATTTTTTTAAACCCCCCCCCCCTTGCGGTAAGTTTTTTTTTTTTTTTTTTTTTTTTTTTTTTTTTATTGAAATTCTACAACAGCTTAGTTCAGGGACCGATCCAGCATCTTTGTTCCATTGCTGACAGGTTTCTGGCAAATGAATAAAAGAAAAAAAAAGTGTGTCAAAGCGACCCTTTGAGGATGCCAACACTCAAAACATAATAATGCAGTCGTTTGACCACAGATAACTGATTTTCTGACACTTCTAGTTCCCTTTGGAGTTTTGTTGCACATACAGCAATAGTTGGTGCCAGAGAGGCAAAGGGAATTGAAAATGCACTCTGCAAATAAATGTCAAACAACTTCAGGAGAATGCTGGATTTTTATTTATTTTTTTTTTTATTATTTATTCCGTCTGAGGAGCCAATCACCTGAAGTTCTCCCATGTGATTACTGACAACACCAGATAATAAAGCATCATAGTTTCAGCCATTCGTGCTGCCTTAAATTGATTTAATTCAAATGAATCGCAAGTCAATATTCCGCTGCTATGCCAGCATATTTTATAAACCTGAGCGTCAGTTCTTTCATTGAATTATTTTTTCACATCTTCTTTAAAGAAGAGCAGGTTTGATGGGGAGGAATTTGTCCTGAACGTCACATAATAACAGCAGTAATAGAATTCATCAGCAACTCTAAAGGGAAAAGCAGTGAAGGGGAGAAATTCGTTTTAAGGGAGGACTGGGGGGGAAACTTTGATAGATAAGGGTAAGTGCTATGAGCAGTCCTCCCCCCTGTTGCACTGCCAGCGTGGCACCGGCTTGCATGACACATAAACACGCACAAAGGCAGCAACAGGGCCCTGAGACTGTGTTAACGTGTGTTGGTTTAAAACATTTGGTATTTAGAAAGAGAAAGTTTGTGCTGTATCTGTGTGGGTGGGTGTGAATACAAGCAACCGAGTGAAGGAGTGACATGCTCTGCCAGCCCCCAGACACGGGACTCATGAAAATGCTAATGGTAGCCGGATTAGCGCCTTGGCTGAGGAAATATCCCTTTTGGAGATATCGAAATACCTCACCACTTCCTTTTCATTCCATCTGCTTTCACTTTCCCCGTTGTATGCACTTTTTGGAACTTCACATTCATTTTCTGCTCTCCCCCCTTCATCTCCCTCCTTTGTTTGCTCTCTGTCTTTCATCATGAGCCAAATCATGTACATTACAATGAGAAGGAAAACAAGGTGGTGCTTTTCTTTTTTCTTTTTTTTTTGTTTTTCTCAACCTTTTGAAATGAAAGTTTTTGTGTTTTTTCTGTTTAAATGTGATCTAAAAACATCAGCAGGTTGTCGTTCATGCCTTTAAAACAGAAAATGGAGTGCAGTTGCACACATTGTATTATTAAGAAAAAAAAAGTTTACGCTGTAGGTTTTTGTGGTGTAAAAATATGTTGAATTTATGCTGAACAATTATAAGAAAAAAGATGTCGGATGAAAACAAAAATGAAAAAGCTGTAAAAACCTGGTTCCCCTAAAACAGAATAGAAAATATTTGAAGGAGAACAGCAGTTTTGTGTGTAACCATTACAAATTGAAACCCTGCTTTCAAATTGCAAATGTAAGCTCTCAACTTATGGCACTAAAATTGCCCATGTCCTTCTTTTCCATACTAAATTCTCCTCAGACCATCTTAGACTGAAGTTTTCTAGGCACAATAAATATGGCACAGCTCCAGATGGATAGAAAGGTGAGGGTTTAACTTTATTTATTGAAAGCAGTAGATCTAAGACCACAGAAAAAGTAAGCAGGATACACAATAGTGTTACATAGGTATATATTAAAACACATTAATCTTGATAATCATACAAAACGATGAAAAAAAAAAATAGGTACATTCTTGCACTAGCAAATGACACAACCTGTGAAAGTGGTTGATAAAAAAATAGGTAACAGTCCCAGCCAGTACAGGTACTTCAGCATTATTACAGTAATAAATGAAAGTCAGGACATCCCAAGAGAAACTGAATAAAATAATCAGATGACAACCAGAGAGCCAACAGCATCTGAGGATTAGAGGTGATTTGTGCAGAAGTGTGAACCGGAATTGCTTCCAACCAGCTAGCATGACCAGCCAACAGTCACTGGGAACTCTCAGCTGCAACTAAAAAGGGCTCCATGCACTTAATGACTAAAAAGGTTTGTCACTCAAAGATTTCGAACTGCATCTTTTTTGCTTAAGGAATAAACCACTTATAGTATGCAGAGATCTTGTGAAGTTTTGCAAACTTGCCAAAAATAATTCTTGTATAGTTGTTTTTAGCCTAAAACCTTATAACCCACTAATTTTGGTAAGACTCATAAGACTGCGATTTTTAAATTAATTTACTTTCTACAATAACTGTAGAAAGTAAATTATAAAAGTAAATCACCTAGCACAATGAAAATGTTCGGTGACAACAAACAAGTTTAAGATCAAAAGCAACCTTTTATTATTTACTCCACTTTCTGCGCTAAATATTTTGCACATATATATGCAATTTGAAATTTGTTTTTGAAAAGACATTTTCCTCTTGCACTAAACCAAAATGCTGTCTCTCTTTACTTCATCTGCACTTCATTCCTGCTTTGCTGAGAGTCTTTCTTTGCTATTCTAACTTTAATTCTGGCATTCATTTTCAGGGACAACGAGGCAAATCGTAAATAAATAAAGCAATTTTATGCTTGCCTGTGCACTTCTCAATTCTGAGTGGAAGGAAAATGTTCCTCAACTGTCCCTGTTCATCCAACCAGAATTGGATAAAATTAGATGAGAGGAGATGTGCGTGTCCATGCATGTGCTTGGTGTTGATTCAGTCACAACTTTGAATGCTTAAAGAATCCCCAGACTAGTTAGCTAATATTATGTCTGTAGGTTCTAAATATTATATCAGCAAATGACCTTATTAAAAGTGAATGAATGAAGAGGTGTTAAAGCTACAAGTGCTCTTGTAAACCGACTGTTATTCAGAGGAAAGTTTACAAGACAACCTCCATTCAAAATATTCTTGCATAATTCTGGCTGGATATGCACCGTTGGTACTTGGCAGGATTGGTCAAGCTCGTTTTAATTGGTTTTCTGGCACAAACTCTGCTTTTAAACATACTCAACAAATATTTACAAAAGGGGAAAATGAGCAGTGGAAAGGATTTGAGTTAATGGCTCGAAATTACATTTAGGGGAAGCTGGTGTGAAGGATTCCAGGTGAGCATTTCAAGAGCACTGTGCATACAAGCATGGGGCTGACTATTTAACACAGGAGAGTATATTCAAAATAAAATACTATTTACCAGTGTTTCAACTTTCCCTTAAAGTGATTGAACATTGTGCACAATTGGATATTCCCAATAGAATGATATTTTTTTTTACTCATTCTGACAATATATAAGTATATAAAGCAGATTAACTGTCAACTTCAGGAATGGCCTTGTAGTGTTATTATGGTGCATGTCAATGGTTTGCTAAGGTGTTGTTCCAAGATCTAAGGTTTTGAAAATACTGTGGACAATACTTAAAAGTTATGTACATGCCAAAAAAAAAAAAAAAGAAAGAAAGAAAGAAAGTGTTACAAAGAGTTGTCAGTAAAAATTCAGGCAAAAATATTGATGCATCTTGCATGAATTTGGTCAAGGTTGCAACTTCTCAACCAAAGTGTGAGTGTATGTAAACATGTGAGCATTCGCGTGTACCTTTGACATTAGCGAATACATGCATTACATGAAAACGTCTGGATTTTTTGTTGAAAAGAAAAAAAAAACAACTACATTCCATGTCTTTTCTGAGACTATGTAAACCTCACTGGAACTGTACATTTGGAAAAGATCAATCTAATTTGCTGTAAATCAGAATAATTGCTGTTTGACAAACTCTCTGGTGCGATAAGTGCTTTTGTTCCTTAAAATAGAAGGCTATGCTTTAATCAATTTTAATAGTTTCTTTGCTATCATTTACTTAATTTAATTTAGTGCTCACTGCTTGCAGGGCGGTTTTGACACTAGAAAACAGCTTAGCTGCATTTGTCTGTGAATGAATGGGTGTCCTGCGTTTGACTGGTTTCAATAGAGTCAGCAACATATGCTATTTTTTCTGTTCCATTTCCTTTTATGAAGTGATTTTTTTTAAAGATTTCATGGGAAACCAAAGAGCACTGATTTGCTTCGTCTTTATTGTTTGTCAAAGTACTGCGTGAGAATCCATCATCTGGTGCATCAGAGTTCAGATTTTCTGAAAGCCTTTTTATTAGGACAAGCCTATAATGGTGTAAAAGGGGAAAAAAAGTGGATGAATACTGTTCTTCACTCTTGTAAAAGTAAGTGCGTAAAAAATTAGCTTTTAGAGAAACATCTTTGTTCAGCTTCAGCAGAACATTGAAACTTTTTCTATAACGAAGACAGCTTTTCTTTTGTTTCCTTTCTTCTGTTCTCAGATAATGTATGTCACACAGCTCTCAGATTTTTATCACAGCACACATTTCAAGGCATCTCATTAACGAACGACAGAGGGTTGGCATGACAGGATAATAGCAATAAAAGTAAAGTTTATAAAGCCAATTCCACATATGCACAAATACATCTGCACTCAAATTTATCAAGTTCCTTGTTTTCCTTCTTTTAAAATTTGTATAATCATTAAGAGATTTTTTTTTTTTTCCAATCATGGTGATTATATCTCTACATTTTGCTTTTTCTTGTTTTTAGTGTGTTTCAGATGCTGCATTGGAAATAATACCTTCAAAGGAACTATTCTTAAGAGGTTTTGGAATAAAAAAAAAGAAGATTTTCTTTTACTCATACAATGAAAAGCTGTCATTTTTTTATTTCTTTGTAAGTTAGAGTGATACTTTAAAAGCCTTTGGGCACTCCATTCTCAGATTTATCTGGTTTGTTCATGTGCATATTCTTTTATCCATTTGGTGGGACAAAGAGCAAAATATAATATTTTCTAGTTTCGTCTTACTTATGTGAAATGCATCTACTTCTTTTCCTTTTCCATCTTACATATTTTCTAACAAATATAGGCATGTTTTAGTAAGGCTTTTATTATAATGTTTACTCATTTTATCTTTCAGTTGTGCTCAAACTCTAAGCTGACAAACTTCATATTCATTTTCAGGACCAAAATATGTAATAAAGCATAAAAAAAAGTAATCACTAGGCAGCCGAGATTTACAGCTATGAGGCACTGGGGAATGATGACATTACATTTGGAATAACCCTAGCATCAGTGCATAACACAGGCACCAACTAAACCAGAAGTAGTGATCATAAAATGCATAGCTGAAATTTGAGTTTATTACGTTACATTGTTATATGATGATACTAATAGTGCTCACCAAAACAATACAGTTCTTACAATATAAATGTAGAGATATTTTCTGCTCCCGTTCTGACATGCATCGTTTCTCTGATGTGTCATGCGTCGGCACATTTCACCCTGCTGTTGTTTTGTTACCTCAATCTCCAGTTGGAAAATTGGAAAGTCACACAGCAGTTATGCAAGTTTTACTTTTCTCAAGGTAATCCATCCATGTTTTACTCGTGATGATTTGGCTACAGTTTGCACCAAGTTTTCACCCCATATTGATGTTGTTTTGCACTAAAAAGTCATTTTAAGTTCATGTCATACATATTATAAAATGAAAGGAACTTAAAATGTTGGCATAAAACCAGTCTGCAGTCAAATGCTGTCTTCATTTGGCTCAGACACAGAGAAAATGTGAATTATACATTTTCTCTGTTTAATTCACATTTAAGCCACAAAACGAAACGGGTTATATTTTCACCAGCCTCATGTTTCATAGAGAGAAAACTAAATTTACATAAAAACCATTATACCAGAATGTTTCTGCTCACTTGACAAACTTTATGCTCACAGTTACAGTAAATGTTTGAAACCTGCCTGAGCTTCATGTCCTCACTCACACAACCATCGTTTCCCTCAATTAATAATTATTACTGAAAAATGTTTACCGTCTCCCTTTTCTCTGTTGCTAAGTGCTAATTAGCTGCCACCCATTCATACAATGATTTGAAATTTAAAAGATCTGTCAGTTGTTGAACAATATTCCACGAGACTCTGCGAATCCACACTGCATGTCATCATGCCTATTTTTGATGGGCTAAAAAGGCTTTTTTGTTGACATTTTCTTTTTAATTGCTTATTTACTTTGTCTGTGCCTTCCTCTCTGCTGCTACTTTGAATTTGTCAGTGTGCTTCTTGTTTGGTTGCCAATCTGTGTGTATGATGGTATGCATTTCACCATTTTATCAGACATGCAGATTATAATTGTGGCTATCTATCATTTCCCATTGTGATGTGTGTGTAGTTGTGCATTTACTTGAGCAAAGGGTTTCCTGTAGCTGAAGATGCAGGCCAGTGGGCTCCCTTGTGGGAATGATATAACAAAGACCGGGTCATTCAATATAGTCTGAAAAGCTCCAAATTGAATTGTCACAATCTCATTCAGGGCTTTCTTAGTGAACAGTTTTTTTTTACATACCTTCTCATCAGGTCTGATGGCCTTTTATATTTGCCTTGCAACACTTCCTCCAAACAGTTTCTCCGTTCTGCCTTGATTTCCTATAGCATAAACACCTTTGTAGTCGTCTAAATCATTCTACTTGAAACATAGAACAGAAATAAACTACTAAAAGCAGTGCATAAAAAGTTGGAAATTATTTAAAAACATTAACTTGTGACCATCCATAATTACACATAAGCATCCTTTCTGATTTTCAATACAATTTTTCCTCTTTACTTTGTTTCCAACCCCACGTCAGTCTAAAATATATCAGTGTTGTGCGGAAAAACATTTAAAATATCAGCTACGCAGTGATATTTAAGAACTACAGGGTTACACATCGGAAGATGTTCATCACCATTGACTGACTGCTATGGTTTTGTCCATAATGCTGGTTTTGTCCACCTTTTGCAGTAAAACCGGACCCCCCGGAGCGCGTGACGGCATCCCCGATCCGTTTAAACCCTCGAAGGCTGGAGGTGTCCTGGCACAGCCCCGCCACATGGCCCGATATAGATACATTTCCTCTGAAGTACTTCCTTCGATACCGGCCACTCATACATGACAAGTGGCAGCATGTGAGTACGACTGTATGTCTGTGCTTTAGCATTTATTACATTGTTGCAGCATTGTGTTTGAGTTGGGATTTAGGTTTGGGACTAAGGTGTTAATTGTTCTTACGGTTGCTAAGGATCAGGTTTAGGGGCAGAGTCAGGGTAAAAATAAATTGCATTGAAGTCTGTGGTTTTAATGTGACATGAAGTCACGTAGAATTACATGGCAACCGGATCTATACTTCTATATATGTTCAGAAATCATGCTCAAAGTTAATTAAACCAAGACTTTTTATGAAAGAAAACAATTTTCCAAAGAAAAGTTTTAGTAAAATTACTTGAGTTGTGGCCGCTGGTTTGATTCCTGGAAACACAGGGATCATTTCTCAGCTGCTTTGGTGTGTGTTGCTCCATTTGAGTAATTTTTGTGGGCTCACTTCCCTAAGGGCTCCTTATAGCAAAAACATATGTGTCCACTATAGAATTCCTGGGATGAAAGCTCTTTCCACCAAGGTCGAACCTTGTAGTGTTATTATGGTGCATGTCAATGGTTTGCTAAGGTGTTGTTCCAAGATCTAAGGTTACAAACTCTCAAATGAAATCTTATATGCAAGAATTGTAGACCATTTATATATCCTAGTAATCCATACATATGTCTTTCAATACCTTCTTTAATATCTGTCTCTATCATTATTGCTGCTGTTGTCATTTTATTTTGTTATTTAGAGGTTGTTTGTCACTGCAGTTGATTTTTTTTTTTATCTTTTACTCTATGGACCTATTTTTGCGTCTTTAAATAAAGTTGATTGATTGATTGATTGATTTGTTTCAGTTTCAAATTTGCCATGAAGTTTACCAAATACATGGCCCCACTTAGCATTGTTGTTCCTCCTTTCAAAGACGAACAATAGAAGTAAATGTATTTGAAATGTGTTAACAGGTTTTCTTCTAGGTGAAGCTGAGGCCATGCACCAGAAAAGGTTTTCACCTCAGGGACAGAGATTGATGTAGTTTCTAAAGAAATTGATCAAGTTTAAGGTTGTTTTTTTAAGACTGTTGGTTTTCCTCATACACCTTTATTAATTTTATTTTCTTCACCACATGTACCACTCATTCAGTGGCTGGAATGGATAAGGATGTTATTCAGACTCAATTCTTTGCAAAAGGAAAAGTGAAATTTAAACCTGACAAACAGTGAAACTTTTCTTTCTCTCTGTACTGCTAATTAATCAACAAATGAACCAAACATAGGTGGGAAACCTTAAGTAAATATTTGGATTGAGCAACGACACGCAATTTGGAAATTGCATAAATAGGTTTGATGACATCCAAACTCCCTGTTTCTCTGTAGTATGCTCTGATGAATATCTTTGTGGTTGAAGTTCTTGATTTCAGCTGTGGTGAGTGTGGCTTCCTGAAGGTAATTCTGCATATTTTAACTCTGGACCAGACAGCCATTTATTTTTGTGCCAAAGCGGTCATCTCAAAAACAATGTTGTAGCTGATTGTTCTTATTTTAAAAGATATGTAGTTGAGTAAAAAAAATAAAAAATCATTACCTTTC
Source organism: Poecilia latipinna (assembly GCF_001443285.1). Lineage (NCBI taxonomy): Eukaryota > Metazoa > Chordata > Actinopteri > Cyprinodontiformes > Poeciliidae > Poecilia > Poecilia latipinna. Next base: position 135,748 of record NW_015113450.1, on the reverse strand, counting down.
AATACAAACATCATTAGCTCATATAACTTGATGTCATCATTTTGCAGTATTTGTTTCTGCACACCTGTCTTCAGATTCAAGAAAATCACTTGAATCATGTTTAACTTTACACTTTGAATGGCCCTTTCCAACAGTCTGGTAATTTTCTTTTCTATCATGTTGGACTAGATTTCTTATTGTATTTATGACTCCAATGAATATCTGAGACTAGAATACTTTGGTGTAAAAATGAGTTAATGGTAAACCTGATGTCTGTGTGACCTTTGGTTGAAACCATCACCATGACCTACAGTCACTATGGAACATTGGTGCTATACTTTGTACTCAAACATTTTTCCATTGGCCTCGTCTGTCAAAAGGAAACTGCAAGATTGCAAACTTAAATTGGGATATCTTTTTTTTTTTCTTTTAGAGAGAAGAATGATCTTCTATCCGACTTTTTATTATTATGAACCCCAATATTAGAGTCTGAGATGTACCTCTTGAGCTTTTTGCTTGATCTGACATTGGGGTGAATTTGTTTTGAATTTGTCTACTTTGAACTGCCTTGAACATTGTACGCATGAGATTATTCCCTCGCGTGTACAACGAAGTCGTTGTACACAACTATCATTCACAATGGAATGATAGTTTAAAAAGTTTAGAAATTGCCTTATAATACTTCCCAGGCTGAATACAACAAACATACTTTCATTTTGCTAATGTGTCATTTACGATAGATTCTAGAGATCTGGTAGCCTTATGTGTGGGTTTGGCTGTTTTAAAATGTTGGTTCAATCATACTGACAAAGCCACACTATTTTTGGAACCATTTTATCCTCGTTATTGCAGCATATGACTCATTACTGCTTTTAGAGTGGATGTGTTCAATATTTGTCTTTGGATACACACTGATGCACTGAACATTATTGCTAAAAGTTATTGAGCTGTGACATAATTCATTTAAAAGAGTTTAATGAAGCCTCTAAAATAAGACGCGCTGCTCATTGGCCTTATACCATCACGTCAATCACCATAGCCTCAAAGGTTAATTGAAGTGGTTACTGTTGCTCAGGAATTTGACTTTGATGTGGTTAGACAACAGGGATGCTTGTGTATGGCTTTCACATGGAACATTATGAAATGTGTGTGGAGTCTGAAATGAAAGCTGTGCTGTGATCAGAGTCATCTTTAGAGGAAACCATCCATCGTCTTGAGGAATGAAGAGATGACGGCCCCAGATACGCAAGAGTGATGGAGATTCAGATGGATACAGGAAAATGAGGAAAAGTTTTGAAGTAGAGATGAATGGAGCACATCAGAGAAGCAGAAGAGGCGTCAATGGATAGCAGACTTTGGTAGATACCCAAAAGTGAAATGAGCAGGACATATAAATGATACAAGCAGTCGTGCAAAGATGCATATTAACTTCAGTGGAGGACAAAGGTGGCTGACATATTATATACTTCAGAATCCTCTTTTGAAAATATATGACGCAAGAAAAGACACACGGGCCATAGATCATAATACTTGAAGTTGACGGCCAAATGGAGGGTTGGTGAGGGAACTACAAAGCAAAAAGAGAAAGAGGCATATGGAGATCAGTGTGATCAGATGTAAGGAGCATTGTGGGTGCCAGACAATCCAAGAGACATCAAGAAAGGGGAAGCTCTAGTGTGGGCTTTGAAAGTGAATTTCTAAAAGCTGTCGGTTAGTAGATGTTTGAAGATCAAGGAAAGCACATGAACGGCTTGAGGGAGCAAAAATGAAAAGTTACACCACCTGAAATAATATAGGAAAGACGGACTGAAATTGCTTACACATCATGCAGAATTGCACCTACCACGTTCTCCATACTTATTCTCATTCCTTGTACACAAGTGAATAGATTATTAAAGGAAATTCATGTTCCGCTACAGTGGAATAACCTCTAATGGAAACATTTTTAAAGATAAGCTAAATTGAGGAAATGGACTTACAAAAATATATTATAGTTCTAAAAACTGCTCTAAAATAAATGCATTTAGAACCTTTTAGTGTTATCAAGTCTCCATAATGGTAGAGGTCATGACTGACTTATAACAACAGACTGAATCTTAAGGTTTTCAGCCTCATGATTTTGCTGCTCTGATCTGCATTTTGGGATTATTGTTCTTCTACTGAGCCAATTTAATGCATGACTCTTTCATACTTTAATATGCAGCACATCGACCGGGTTCTATGACTACACAGCTTCCGCAGTGAAGGAAACATCAGCACATCTGTATTGTTTAACTGTTCTTTTTTTTTTCTACATGCATCAGTGCTCCAGAGAAGTGGCTATTTAGCCACCACTGCTCCCTAGGTAAACACATTGTGTGTGCAGTATAAGCTATCTCTTTCTTCAGTGTAAATTCAAGCTTCACTCTTTGGCTCTGGTGTATTTTACACAAACAATTGCTCAAATACAACAATTTAAGACCCTGTTTTTTCTTTTTGTTGTTTTTTTTTTCTGTTTCCATATTTTTTCCCCTTTTACCTTAGGTGGTCTTAAATGTGAAACAGTAAATCATAGCTTAGGCTATATCTTTCACTCACTTGAAGTTGTATCAGAATAAAAATATCTGTACATCTGTAAATGTTCAGTGAATTTGTTTATTTCCCATGGCTCTTTGTGGCACTGTTCCCTCACAGAGATGTGAACTCAGACTTGAGCAGCAATTAAAGCAACGGTCCGATAACTGCGATAAAAACAATTTCAGACTGCTCCATTTTCAACTCGTTGTACGTAACTGCATCAGCTATGGTGGACTAGCCCTTTATGGATTCTGCCAAACTCCACTCGACCATGTTTCAGTGCATGTATCCATGCATGAGAACTCATATTTACAGTCCGATGCGTCTACTCACATGAAAGCACGTATACAAGTAGCTGAACATTGGCATATAGACTCTTGTTTTTGTAATTACTAAGACTAATATGCAATCAAGCCCTGGGTTTCCATTGGCTCGTGGATGCATAAGAGCAGAGCTAAAACCATCAAATAGCTTATCAATCTTCTTTAAAAACAGATCATAAAAACATTAGCAAATTATCTTGTGCATAAAAAGCCCAAATAGTTGTCAAAACACCAAAAGAAGTGAAGGTTTTTGTATTCACTTAATTCATTTCTGTCTTGTTTTATAAACACATTATCTGTGTTTTTCATCCACAACATGGAGTAGAAAAGTAATAATTTACTAAAACTCAAAAAAGAAGAGGGCACAGTAAGTAAAGCAGCCAGAGCAGAGAAAGAAGGCAGTCTTAAAATTATTTTTCCTTTAATCTGTGTTCGCTTGACCACCACAGCTTAACCTTCCCTTCATTTATTTATTCCATCTCCCTTCCTCTCCCCATGGTTTCTTCTGACCTCTTATACTATGAATTTGTGTTTTTCAGTCCCTAGTCATTCTTCTCTCTCCTTCTTGCTTCTATTTCTTTAGTATAATGTTTCACTTTAATATCAGACTTTTCATCCTGTCCTCCAACTGATCCATGTAATAATGGTCCACATGTGTTAGCCAAAAGTCCCCTCATAATTCTGGAACACTTCATTCATACTTCAGAGACTTAAATTTGTTTCTACAGAAACACTTCTGGACTTGAACCATAAAATACTCAAATCCATCTCTCCTATTTCCTATTGCCAACATTTTCTTATTATATAGCTTTTACCGGACAATTTTTATTTATTTATTTTTATTTTATTTTTTTATTTTTTTGCAATGAGCAGCCATTAGTTATCTGTAGAAGGAGATGGTTATTTATCCCACCTATTTTATCCCATAGTTTGACAGAAGACCGTAAACAAGAGTGTCAGCATCATTTTAAATAAAGACAATTTATTACAGATTTGACATATTTAGCTGCCTTTAGCATTGAATATTAGCAATTACCATCACTAATTGTCAACCTCAGTCCCTGTTATATTCTCTGAAGGTTTTCTAAAAGACTTCCACAGATTGAAACAGAACTTTATCACATGTGCATCTTTCCTGTAATTCACTGAAGTCTCACTTCTTGTTAAATAACACGAATGAACAACAGACAGAAATGTCTAAAAATGTCCAAAAACATTGTTTGTTTGTTTGTTTGTTTTATAAAAAGCCTTTCCTGTTTTCTCTCTTTCTTCAACATCCTACCAGATTTTATGTTTTCATTAATTCTTCTGCTTTAAAGGGTGTGTCCTTTTCCAGCCTGTTCGGTTACCGCTTCAGTAAAAACACTAAAATATTTTCTTTAGTCTATAACTTGCCAGGAACCGTCCAGTCCATCTATCTTTAAGTAAAATCAAGACTTTGAAAATCGCAAATCACAAGTTGTAGAATTAGCAGGAAATTAATTATTCCACTGTTACCTAAAAAGTATGCAGATTGAATGATCATTATTTAAACGTGTTGTTCATATTTTTAGTTTTATTCTTTGCATTACACCCGGGCATTAAATTAAACTCCTTTGTCTATTTGTCTATTACATTACACACAGCTGGACTGATCTGAATAAATCAGATGAGTAAAAATGACAACTGCAAACAGCAAATCCAAAGCTGAATCCTATTTCCTGGTACAGCCTCTTGCTGTGTGTCCAGATAAGGAGTGACACTTTGTTCTATCATTTAAAGTTGTGAATCTGAGTGGTTGACACTTTTGCTGGCCTTTAAGCAGGCAAAATCACCATCACTTGTTACCAGTTTCTTTAATATGTTTGCTGGAGTTCCAATATGCCAGTACTGATATGCTTTTGTTGAGTTTTTTCAAAGCATACGATACCAAATTATACCACATCTGAAGGTGCCAAATTAGACACTATTAATTTCTAAACTGACTAAATCAGTTGTGCTGGCAATCTCAGTTGAATAAAATACATGAAATGAGACATTATGATATTTGCTGAAATATTTCGTAGCTAACAACTAACTTGCATTCATTGAGTGGTTGTAGTCAACCACCCCTCAGTGTGAATGGTCATGACTAAGTGGTAGGGACACATGGTGAAATGGTACTGACCCATAATTTAGTGTCTCAAAGTAAAAGAGATGGATAGGAAAACATGACATCTTAGGTTTATTTTTTTCTTTGACAGGTTTTTATTTATCCATAACATGAGATGTGTTGAAATTATAGGTCTCAAGCCAACAAAAACAGGATAAGTTAATATTACTGTCATGGAAAAACCAACGTCGCAGTTTAAATGCATGTTATTCAACGCAAGCTCACAAAATCTTTGAGAAAGATAAAATGTTTTTCTCATCTTGTCAACGTCTAACTTGTTTAAAAAGTTTTTGTTCTGTATTTTTCCTTTCATAAACCTGCAAAATCCTTCATTTGAGTTTGCTTTCCACCTCCCCATCCCACTCTGCCTCTCCTCACAATCCAATGTTTCGCTATCGCCCACTCCTTCGTCTATCCATGCATCCTCCCACCCATGCGTTAAGCCACCTGTCTAACCATCCGTCCCTCAAGCCATCCATTTACGGGTACACATGATAAATGTTTAGACCTTGTTTGGGGAAAACATCCCATCTAAAGGACACCGCTTCAGACAGATCATTTATCAAATCCTATGGTTTTAACACACAAACATACTGAAGAGACCCACACTCTGCTAAATCCAGCACTGTCACACTTGAAAGTCATCATCATTAAGCTCTGCTGTCAAAATGCATTACAGATGGAGAGAATCTTGTGCATTAGCTCCAAAGCATTTTGCACTGATGTACCGCAAGTCGCAGAGACATTGTCAAATAAGCGTGCTTCTGTTAGGTAGAAAATAAAGTCTATGTCTGTGCAAAGCTTTCAGTGGGTATCTTTTAAAACAAGTACAAAAGCTGTCACAGAGAGACAGATGAAAGAAAGGAAAGTCACAAAAAACAGCTTGTGGATACTTTGTAGTCCATGTTGAACACTACGCTCTCCTCTGATTCTATCGATTTTGACATCACCATGTCAATCCTCAGCCTGTCAAACACTCTTCCCCATTTTTTCAGAGTTTGTGTCTAATGATTTATGAATTTACTAGGGTTTTTTTTCCAGTGAATATCTGCTTATTGGTTCTAAAATTTCCACTAGATTTCAGCTGCCACCCAAGTAGTCAACATATGCAAAGAGCCAGCTCTAAAAAGTCCATAAATTAGGTTATGCTGTGAAGTGTGATTGCACAGGAAACACATTTTGAACACACTCACTGAAATGCACTAAAAACTCACTAGAAAAAAAGCAATTTTCTACTGAGAAGCTTCAAAACTGCCCCCATGCTCCACACACACCGTCTTCAAATGCTCAAGTTTCTTGGACCCTATTTCATGAAATGTAGTCCCAAATTATGTTCATAATTATTGAATTGGCTTCAAGTCAGCTCATTGACTCAGCTCTTCTGCCACTTTTATTTTGCTCCTCTGAAACCAATTGATTGTGTAATTCAGATCATTGTGGTTATAAATAATCCATCATTGTTTCATCTACAGTGGTGGTTGCAAACCGCGGTCCACGAGTCCAGAGTCCTACAACTTTTCGATGTGTTCCTTCTAAACATTTGAATTAAATGGTGAAACTGCATCACACATTCAAGCTCTATGGAGCTCTGCTAATGATCTAATAATATTAGAGCCAGGTGAGTTGTAGTAAAGACATCTAAAAGTTGCAGAACCTTGAGGACTGGAGTTTGAGGCCGCTGTGCTACAGACTCCTAATAAAGCATGTCGTAATAAATCTGTCCCTTCATCCTTTCTTCAGTAATACAAATTCTGCCAGTGACATAAAAAGCTCCATACCATGATGCGCTTGGCTCTAAAGTTTACTGTTGGCACAGTGTTTCTGGGGCAATAGGTTTTTCAATTCATCCACGAAATATTCTGTGCAGTGACATCCACTGTGTTCTCACCTGGCCTGACTATATTCCCTCAGTGTTTTATTGGCTTGTCTAAATCTACCACAATACACTGTAAACAAGCTTGAGCTGTGGATTTTTTATAGTAGGTGTTTTTGGAAGCCATGTTGTTTGAGCACCTTGCTGTCTTTTTGAAAGACCTCATCTCAAAATCTCTATTTTATTTTATTTTATTTTATTTTATTTTTCACTCATCTGTCAGAAATCTTGCAAGGGTCTCCTGATCATTGATGGATTGTTGTGAAATTATATGTTTCTGTTCCGTGTTATGGCCTCAATGGCCCCCACTTAAACATTCAGAAGTTTAAAAATACTTCTGAATGTATTACCATGGTAACGCGTTACCATGGTTTGCAACAATGACTGAAGGTCTTGAAAGTCTTATTTGCTTGTACCCATTATGGCATGTTTCTAAATATTCCTAAAAACAGATTCCAGGCATTTTCCTGGCTTTCTGTGTTTTGTTTTTGCAACTTTGCTTATTCATGTTTTCAATATTTTTGCCTTCCAATACTTTAATTGATTACATATACTTTATCAAGTAATTTATATTTTTTTCAATACAGATTAGTTTGGTAAATTGAGGTCCTTTACAATACATATCTAGTAAGAAATTAATATGTTTTACCTATTTTCCTTGATGTAAGGAACAATATTTACAGCAGTCATTTGATTATTTAAGCATTTAGGTCAAGACAGTAAAAACAAAGAAAGTTCTATCTTTCAGAAAGAATATGAACCTCTTCAGTGCTGTGCCATGGATTCTGGCTTAGTGGTCCAAAAGAACAGAATGATCCGCTGTGTCAAAGGCTGCCATAAATTAGAAGTTTGTGCAACCATTTAAAAAATCCTGTAAGAACCCCCAACAACATGTCACAGAATTATAATCCAAATAAGCTGAGGTACCTGACAGTTTGCCTGTAAAATTTTGTAGGTTTAATTTGCTCCAGATCTGCAGAGGGAGAGGATGAAGTACATGCTTACAAAAACTGAAATATACAAGAGGAAAGAGAGGAAAATGAGATAAATCCTGATCTCAGTTTTGAATTTCATGACATGTTCATGCTTCACATTTTTGACACGCTGACATGACAGCATAAACCACAATTAATGTAAAGCCACCTCTCCTGTGGTGGTGTTGAAATTACCACACTGCTTTTTAAAGGTAGAAGGTTTAGTTCACTTCCTTTGGGGTGTGTGCACTCATGCGTGTGCATGTGTGTGTGTGTGTGTGTGTGTGTATGTGGAGGTTGGATCCCTTTTACAGTAATTGCAGCTATGGCGATTGGGGTTTCAAAGAGAGAAATACTGTTTGAGAAATTACCCCTGGACCCAACATTTATGTGCATGCGTGTGTGTGAGTTTTCAAATGGGTGGAAAGTGCTATGGAAAAATGGGAGCTGTCAGTCAGCCTAATGAGACCAACCTTCTCTGCGCACACACACACACAAACACACAGAGAGCCATTGGGCCAGTGGAAGTGCCATATAATTGGGTTTCCTTTCCAGGACAACAGACATGCTCACTGGATTAGATCTGACCACCGACGCCAATTCCCTCCATGTCTCCTTCTGTGTGCTTTTCCTTCTCTTTGCATTCGTACTGTCTCTTTTTTTTCTGCTTTTGCACTTTTTTTTTATCTGTCAGTCCATTATTGGGTGATTTTTTTTTTGTTCGATAGCTCTTTCCACCTCTGAACTATCACTTTTGTGAAACGTCTAATTTCACATGTTTTTTTGTTGTTGTTTTTTTTCTTCTCAGTATTTGACATTAGATCAGACTAAACTGTTCCTGTATCGGTCAGTAAGAATTACCAACATTATTCTATTAAATAAACATCAGAAATAATTTGTTTACTTCTAATAATTATATTTCATATGTTCATACATTAAGTGCAGCAGTCTCTCCTGCAGCAAAAAGCTCCCACAACATAATGCTGCCACTCCTGCACTCCACAGTTTGGTTTTTCTTCTCAGGCTTCCAAGTTTTTTTTGTCTTGTTCATCAGAATATAACGATAGGCATAACTACATTAGTCTGTAGAATACATTTTGGTAATCCTGCCCAGCCTTACACATTAAAAGTTCAAATTTAATGAAAAAATGTTATGACTCATTCTTTACAGGTCTCATACAGTCTTTGTTGCTGCGTGTTTATGCAAACTGTGTATTTATAAGCTTCGGCTGACATCTTTTATTTTCATTTGGGGTGATACAAAGCTTTCACACTGAAATATGTTGCACACACTACAGTGCCAAGACATTCCCATGCTGTTTACGCTCACATATAATTGTTTGATCAGATGAATGTGGCTTCTTCAGACTTCTGGGAATTGTACTCAAGGATTAACCAGACTTGAGGAGGTCATAGACGTTTTTCCAGATTTTTTTTTTTTTTTTTGGCTAAATTTCTTTAGATTTTTCCAAAAGAAAAAATATAACAGGCATGTCTCATTTTAGCTCCAAGGTTGAGGAAATATTAATAACAGAAGCTTACATGACATCATCATCTGTGGTTTTTATCTCTGTAACCTGCCTGATTTTAAACGGCAAAGGTTTAGTCTGATTTAGTGAGACAGTAAGAAAAAGAATGCTATCCATCGTTTTACACAGTGCATGTAATGTAGGGTTTCAGCTGGAGAAAAAAAAACGCAACTTGTCTTCAGTTCAATAAGTCACAATTGAGTGCCACTTCACAGCATTTTTTGAGCAACTTTGATTACTCGCTTTTTGTAATTATAGAGGTTATTCGGAGCGTCTTGCACCCTTTGCTACTCTGAGGCATTTCAATGAGCATATCACATGTATATATATGTGTATATATATATATATATGAGATGAGATTAAACTTTATTGATCCCAAGCAAAAAATAATGTGAAGTTTTGCAGCTCTAAATACAAGTGCCAGACAGAGTATATGTGTCAAGGAATAACGGGATAGAAAGGAGAAAGGGTGGGGAAGAGGAGGTGGCATGAGTAGAGAAGAGCAAAAAGTCTACTTATTTTTCTTCTTGCTCCTTATGCGATCCCAGAGGACATCTCTCTCTCTCTCTCTCTCTACCCCTCACATTGTCTAAGATTTGTGTAGGATTGCATTTGAGAATGCGTGTGTGTGTGTGTGTGTGTGTGTCTGTGCATGTCTTGTAACAATGTGTTGAATGTGTGACAGTGAATTTCCCAGCATCTCTCCTTCACTGTTTTCTGCAGACACACACTTTCACTCAAACTCATTCATTTTGACATAGTATGTGTGTGTTCAGCCATACTTTTTCAGCTTGTCATAGTTAGTGCATTATCTCGTAGAATTGTGTACTTACTTGAAGTTTTATCCCAAAATAGAACAGCACTGGGGATATAAGTGTTGTACCTATAGAAAGACTCCAGGGCTAACTTTTAACTTGCTTCATTTTTGTAAAACAGTGAGATTCACAGCTCAGATGGGAGAAACTGTCAACAGTATGATGCAAGCGTCTGGCCTTTATGGAAGAGTTCCAAGAAGAAAGTCAAGGTTAAGAGACTATCCTAAAGATGCTCAATTTAAAGTTCACGATGTAGCAGGACAATACAATGATTAAATTCAAAGTGTTTCCATTCGTTAGAGAGTCAACACCCAGTTCCAAATGAGAATCTGCTGCCAGATCTAAAAGTTGATCACTGATGTTATCCATCCATTCTGATTAGGCCTGAAAAATTTCCATCTGTTTATGTGCAAAACTCCAGTTCTGCATGTTTTTGCTTCATTACACCTGAATCAAATGCTTAAGTCATCAGCTGTACTCTATGCAACTGGACTTCATTCTGACGAAGGAATTAAGCCTTTCGGTTCAGGTGGTTGGGATGCTTTTAAATGTTGCAGGACACTGCCCTCCCAGGGCTGGACTCCCAGGCTCCTGGGTGAGATGCGTACCTCAACAGACTTACACCTGCAAAAGGTGATTCCCAAAAATGTTGGCGGTTTTAATTTTCTCCTTTACATCCTATTAAAGTAGTCACAGAATCAGCTGACATGTGACATCACCAGTACATGTTTAAAGCAGCCTGTTATTTGATCAGAAAAAGCCATTTCACCATATCATTTTTGCCCACCACCAACAGCTGCTAGACTGCAGGTGGGAGTTTCCCACCTCTGTTCTTCAGGATATGAAAACCCACATTCACTCTGACAAATTAACCCACTCATAGACCCAAAGAACTTATGCATCCTTTGTTTGTCTGTAATCTCTGTCTCATCGCTCACCTTCTCAGCAGAGTTGAATCCTTGTACGTTGGCCTTCATGTTAACAGCCTCTCTTTGTCTGCCACCCCCCGGCTGCCCCCCCAACCCCAACTCACACTCTGTTTGGAAGGAAGCTGAGTCTTTAGTCTTATCTGCCTAACCAAGCGCTACATTTCTAGGCTTAATTCCATTAGCGGTATGCTCCAACCGCGTCATTTCAGGATGCGTGTCTGTTGAGCACAGTTTGCATGTACGGTCACTCGTCAGTGTAGAGCATACCGTGTGTGAATGTGAGTGTGTGAGCAGAAGTGTGGGTTTCCTCTGAGGCAGATTTTTTTTTTTTCTGTTGTTTAGATGTAGTCTAACCAGCATATCCAACCAATGCCGTTATCTGCATTCCTTGTTGTCTGTGTGCGTTTGTGTGTGTATTTCCGTATCAATGTCTATGGTGTGAAACCTCGTCAACATTTGGCCTTTTACTCACATTTGTTTAATTTGGGGTTTTTGCAAATTTGTTTGTATTTCTTTAATTTTCTGTTCTGTATGTACATGAGTGTTTGGGCCTATGTTTAGAAAAAACATGTTTAGTAATGTGAAAAAGTATTTCTGGTGCCATTCAGAGCAGCAGTTTTTGCTGTCATCTTAATAACCAAAGTGTGCTGGAGCTTGAGGTCACAAACTGGTCAGCTGGCATTTTCCTTCAGGATTTACTGCTAGAGCACAGAATTCATGATGCCATTGTCGCAGCAAATTGTTTGTCTTTAAGCAGTAAAAAAATGGCCAAGGCTATTATACTAGCCCATCATATTTCACTGTCAGTATGGTATTACTTAACAAAATTGTGTGTTTTTACATCAGATATTATGGGACATTCACCTTCAAACGAAGGTGTATGTTTTTCATCGATAGAATATTCCCACAAATTATTACAGTCCATCAAGATGTTATTTTGGTGATTGTGAGATCGGCCTTTTTGTTATTTTTGGTCAGAGGAGATGTTCAACTTGGAGCTCTATTTTTGATGCTATTCTTTTTTCCTGGTGTATTTCTTAGTTTTGAATCATGAACACTGACCTCAGCTGAGGAAAGATCTGCAATAGTTTAGGCTTTATTCTTAGAAATTGTTCTGACCTTCTGGATGGGTCATTGCTGTGATCTTGGAGTAAGTGAGGTAGGTCGTCCAACTCTGGAAAGGTTGACTATGGTTCTATGCTCCCCCCATTAATAGACATTTGCTCTCACTATGGTTTGCTGCGATCTAAAAGCCTTATAAAAGATTTTGTAATCCCTTCCAGACTAATAGATGTCATTGACTGTGCTTCCGATCCATTCTTAAATTTCTTTAGATTTTAACCTGATGTGTTGCTATTTGGGATCTTCTGGTCTATTTTATTTTATCAGACTGGCTCTTTTTAACTTACTTCGTAAATAACCAGAGCTGGTGAACTTTTGAGCTTTCCGTCTTGAAAAAAAAAAAGAAAAGGTTATTGATGTAATGGACTGGTGAAGTGTCAACGGCATCATGCTTCTTATCCCAATATAGGGTGGACATAGACACCAACCTTCCCATAACCATATATATATATATATATATATATATATATGTATATATATATATATATATATATATATATAATTGATAAGTGCATTTTCTTCTCATTGTGCCTATTAATAACATAGAGTTGTTTTTTTGTTTTTTTATCTCAGACACTGGAACATTATGAAGAAAAAACTGAAGAAATCTGTAAGAGGTTTCATACTTTTTCACAGCATTTTGTGATACAATCCTGTTTGTGTATCCGACAGTTCTTGGATCTAAACAGCTGGGAGAATATGTCGTAAACTTCTTGGAATAAACATTTCCAGAGAGACGCATACATTACTGCGACACCAAGTGGCTAAACAGGGAGCAATGAAAACAGCACTTAATCTTGTGCCATACAGGAGGGTGTTTGGGTGGGTGGCGATGCAGTTGGGAGATGGATTGAAGACTGTAGCCCTTGCTGCCAAAAAGGCCTTTGTACCGTGGCGGTGGTACAGGGTAATGTGATAAAAATGTATTTGTCTCTCCCTGCTGCCTGTGCGTGAGTGTGTATTTACATTTCTCACGTGTCTGGGGGGCTTATCTGTTTAGCGTTGATTAAAAGTGAAATAGTGGATATGCATTGCAGCAGGTCTCCCTTCCGTGCACGCTCACACTGCAGGGAAAAGCCAGAAAACACACACATTTCCATCTAAAACAACACAAGATTTACGTAATCGAAATGTTCCATTAACTCAGGCTAAATGTACTGAATCACGCCGCTGCATGATATAATATGATAAGAGTAGCCTTTCTGGAAAAAGAGATCAAAAATAAAATAAATTATCTAGAAAGTGTTGGTATAGCGATAAACCATTTTTGTAATTTTCCTGCAAAAACACAAATACTTCAATCTCATAGTTAACTAGATATGCTAACATGATAAAGCAAATGCATTCCTCTGAGTATAACTAGGGCTGTGACCCATTAACTCAGTTCAATTCAATGTTTTTTTTTTTTTTAATCCCAAAGGGAAGTCAACTGTTTTTGTAACTCATATTATCGAGAGTCGTTGTTGATGGTGACGCTGTAGGCACGAAGGAGCTCTGGTAGCAATCAGTCTTTCAACAAATCTGAAGAGGCCTTTGAAAGACAACAGTTGCCGTATTGTTTCATGACTGTCCTAGCATGCTAATAGCTTGTAGTTAGGAATCACTGCTAATCCTCCTCATTTGCTTTTGCTGGTCCTTGTTAAATCTTTCCCTGGTCGTATGGTTAAAAAGCTGAGCTGAGATGTTTGAGTTGAGGATGTAATTCTCGCCCATTATGACTGATGGAAGAGATGGTTTGAGTTCCTTCCCTCTCTGGTCTTTCCGTCTGAAGGTTTTTCCCTGAAGCCTCCTTTTCAACTCTTCCGGAGTCATATTTCAAGAATTACTTGATCTTTTCAGACGCTAATCAGCTGCTGCCAGAAGTTCGAACAACATGTTGTTGATGCAGCTACACATCATAACAACTGCACAATTATTCCCATCTGCACAGCTTCCAAAACCAGAAGGAATACTCCTTATTCTTCGTACTTACACTAGTTGGTATCCTAATATGATAAGTTCAACCACTGAAATTATTTTGTTCATTCGAACTGGTCTCCAGAAATCATATTACCACGTTTGACCCAAGAAGCAGTATATGAGGTGATGCTCAGTGCGTGGCTTTACTCCACTCTCACAGTTGGAAATTGTGGCTGAATAGTACAGTCTTCATTTTGTAAAAGGAGAGGATGTTCTTTTGCATGATCTGAGAGTCATTCAGGAGCCATTTGGCAAACTCCCAGGAGGCTGTCAGGGGGCTTTTAGGTTTGTGTCTGGCACCTCTTACTATAAAGACCTGATTAGTGTAGTGCTGCTTGGATGGTTGTCCTTTATTTATAATCCTTCTTTCCTGAAAAAGAAACACGATCTCATTCACAGTGACACATTCCATTTTAGAGTGACGGACACTTTTATCCTTTTGGCCTCTTGAAGTGCTGCTGAAATGCATTTTTTTATTTGTTTTGTTTAGTTTTTTTTTACATTTCCCATATCTGTCTTCTGACAAAATCCAGTATTACAGAAATAATAACCATTCTTTCTGCTCCACTGATTTGTTTTCACTCTGAAACACTTTGCTCTCTGCAACGAAGAGGTAAACGGCGGCAAATAACAAACTCTAATGACGGTGATCCGACTTACATAAACATTGCAAATCTAAAAAAAAAAATAAAAAAAAAATTCACTCACCAATAACTTTAACTAGTTTAGTAGAATGGCTTTGTGAACATTGTAATGGCAATATGACATATGGTTTATTTGTCAACAAACTAACTCAGTGTGAGAGTTTGTGGTAAAAGTCTATGACTGCTTGTTTATTTGATTAGACTGACTTGATTTTTTTTTTTTTTTTAATCTGGATATGCAAAGTACCTTGAAGATTTGTTATGGATTGGTGCTACACAGTCCTGCTCAGTAAATGAAACTAAGCAACCCAACAATGTCCATCTGTCATATTCAAAATGCCTTTTGAAATTAACTACATATTTTTCACTAAGTCAACATTTCTGTATTAATTTTATCTTCTGTATTGGGCTGATGTATAATTTCATTTTAAATGTTGTGTTTTCATTATAATTAACAGAAAAACAGACTCGAAAACATCTGTCTGTGTGTAAATAATCCATTTCATATGTTTTTGCTTTGGAAATTGAGTTACCAAAATAAACCAATTTTTGTATAATATTCTATTATATTGAGTATGACTGTATAAATCAACAGAATTGAAACTAAGTAATGCAAAAATAAACTTGATATTGAGACAAATGTAAGGAATATTCCATAACATTCTCAAGTACTTGAAGTTGTTGTCAGTGAGAGAATTGCTTCGTTGAAATATTTCAGTTTTGGTCAAGGTTTTCCCGTAATGTGATCTAGATTAAGCTGAACATCTTTATATAAATAGTTAACTACGCAGTAGAATTTTCTATATCTAGGAACATCGACACTGTTGGCTATAGAATGCATCTGGCATTCACATAATGATTTGTGTTGACTTCAGGGGGCAAACAGAAAGTGCAGTTGCCTCCCTCTCACTATTTTTCCTTCACCCTTTCAGAAGCAGGCCACCGGCAAACAATCATACACACACACACACACACACACACGCACTGCTCTAACCGTAAATTACAGAGGAGCAGCAAATCATTTTCCCATTCACTCCCCTGTTACTCAAACATTTAGTTTATTCTCTGTCAGAAAATTATGTGGCACTGATGCCAGTTCTCTCTGGTGTAATCATCAATTATGTATTCGCCTCTGTAGGAGTTTTTGTATGTGTGGAGAGCGGAGGCTGCGGAGGGGCATCAGGTTACAGTCAATTCATCAACAGAGTGTAAAACACCTGAAGGTTAAAGCCACACACTTGACCTATTCACAGAATAGTGAATAGGTCTTCCCGCCATAAATCATCGAAAAGCTAAAAGCTCAAGCTAGTATTTCTATACTGAGATCATAATTTATGGACACGGCAATGGAAGGGTTAGACATCCGGATCAAATGTTGACTCAAGACCTCATAGTTGCCCTTTTAAGCTCGAAGTTTTCACAATTCAGACCACTTTGTGTCCCCAGGGTCACACAGCCTGCTTAAAAGTATGAGTTCTTTCAAGAATGCATTAATCTTATTCACAGTGCTGACGTCTCAGGAAAAAAAAAAAAAAATGCATATATGCAAGAGCAGAACTCGTACTACTTGATTTTAATTCCAGTTTATGATACAATTTCACTCCCATTCTGTTTCTTGCTCTAAATTGGGGGAATTATGTTGCTTTTTGTTTAGGTGGAGCTGCTTGACAGCACTTCGCATACCATTACCGATGCCTATGCTGGGAAGGAATACATCATACAGGTAACCAATTTTTTTTTACCTATTTCTTTCATTTAAAAAAAAAAAAACACTCAAAAAAAAAGGTGTTAAACCAATACTTAATTGACGCTTAATAACACCGATTGTCAGAAACATCTTTGTTCCTGCTATCCTTGCATTAACAGATAGCTGCTAAGGACACAGAGATTGGGACATGGAGTGACTGGAGCGTTGCTGTACATGCCACACCCTGGATTGAGGATCCTCTGCCAATCACTACCACAACCGAAGTGGACTTTCCTAATGGTAGGTTGAAGCCTAAATCAAGTCTCCTCTTTTGAGGAACGAGCACAGGAACACTGTAGTGCATTGCTGCAGTTAAGATCCACATTTGGATGAACAAACATCCCCTGTGAGGTTCCTCAAGGCGCCATTCTCTGCATGATGGAGTTCCAGAACATATCTGACTACTTGCATCCTGTTGACACAGGAGAAAACGAGTAAAGTTTTCACTTGTTAATTAGTTAAAAGCCTAGGAAAATATTTTCACAAATTGTACTTGTACAGCATTATGTGATTTTAAAGAGTGATACCAAACAAGAAAATCTTAATTCTAAAAAAAAAATGCATTTTTTTTTTTTTTAGATTCATATTTTGACTTCATCAATTCCAGTGTTTCACTGGAAACTAAGACAATATATATATATATTTTTTTACTAGGCACAAATACAACTCACCATTATTTTTTACAAATTGCTTTATTTTTTGTAGCCATTTCTATAAAGTTTTTTGACATTTATCCACTGAAGCTTTTCATAATTCACCTTCTGCCTTTGGCTTTTAAATAATATTGCCTTTATAATTACCTTGCCATGAAATTATACTTTGCATAACAGTTTTATTTAGATAACACTTTGTACACATTAAGCATTACAAGTAAGGCTTTAGCTTCTTCTATTACAGTTCAAGGTAAATAAATAAATATCTAGCAGTCTCAAGTCAAACTGTCACGTATCAACCCGAGCTGCTGAAAACTGCCTCAGGGGGAAAACAGTGCTACCTTTTAAAAGAGCACTCACGTATTTCATCCAACTCCAGCCTGCCTCTAATACTACAGCGTACTTTGCAGTATAACAAGAATTTTTCCAAATGTGTTTTGTTGCGGTTTATTTTTATGTAATTTTTTCTTCATTTTACACCCCTAGATGAGTATTGCCAAACCCGCAGACAGGTTGGTAAATAGACATCGACGTGTGTCAGGCGTGAAACTCTGGTAGCACACTGAGAGCACCTGAACACCAAGAAGTGTATTTCAGGGATGAACACTCTGTTGAACATACTTTAGAAATACTGCAATAACAAAACTCTATTGATTTGTATGTAAAAAATAAATAACTGAGTGACAACAGCCATGTTTACTGCAATCACAACCTCGGATAGTAACTGGGTGAATATATGTCT
Organism: Poecilia latipinna; assembly: GCF_001443285.1. Classification (NCBI taxonomy): domain Eukaryota; kingdom Metazoa; phylum Chordata; class Actinopteri; order Cyprinodontiformes; family Poeciliidae; genus Poecilia; species Poecilia latipinna. The sequence continues at coordinate 117,772 of NW_015113450.1, read as the reverse complement.
GTTATGAAGTAGAGGGGGAAAAAATTGTAAAACTCTTTATTTTTGGTTTTTAATTGTTACATATAATATATATGTGGAGAATTCACCAATGGTATACTTTAGATTTACTCTAGAAATCTAAATTAAAAGGAGCTGTGTCTGAATTTAGCAATGTGAGGAGAGGTTGTGAGAGTTCGCCGTTGAGCAAGACGTTGTGCTTTGACATTATCTCCATATAAAAAGCAGTCCTAACAAAGACTGCACTGTGTAGGCATGAGTGCCAGAGAAGATGGTGTTCCTTACTGGCACACAGTAGTTAAGAAGAAGCATAACTCTGTATGATTAAGTTATTTAGCTGTGTGCAGATCCCTCTGTTGAATTTGATTCAGGGTAGCCCAGGATTGTCCTTGTCCCGTAATCAAATCAGTAGATTACCGTATGATGAACAATGCATGCAACTGGCTATCACAAATGCTTTTGGGGCTGCTGAGGCGTATGATTGAAGAGAAACCTGTTGTTGTCTTGTGCAAAACAAACACAAGAGAAGGAATTTTATGATGTTGTTGAACACTATTAGGCCAATATTGGCTTCCTGAGAGAGGTTGACACCCTAAGATCATCAAGATAATTTTCAGCAAATGTGAGACAGGACTTTGTATTCTTTTTAGTGAAGTTTGGTCACTTGGATGACATTTTTACCTATTTCCCGTTGTTTGGTGGAATCATGAAACAATGATGCTGGCAAAGGGAAGTGAAGTCTGCAGAGCACAAGTTGTTCCAGGTTCTTCTGTGACCTCTGAAGAGTCGGGGTAATTTTAGCCGGCTCTCCGCTCCTGGAAAAGTTCGACACCATGTGTCTGGATAACAGCTCTCTCTGTGGTTCAGCGCAGCTCCAAAGTCTTGGGAAAGGTTTCCTAAACCTTTCCAGACTGGCAGATGAACATTCTTAGTTTCTCGTCTTCTTGAATTTTTCTTTAACTTCTTTAGATCAGGATGCATTGACTTTTGTGATATTTTAACAAGCTCATTGTTGTCAGAAAGGTTCGTTTCAAGTGATTTCTTGATTCTGCAGGTGTGACTTTTAAAACTGAACTCATATTTTGTGGTTGATATCAGTTAATTCGTAATTTCATGAACAGAGGCCGTGAGATTTTCATAAACAGTAAGACCAGTTTGATTTTGATGAATCTCTTCCCTAAATAAATGAGATCATTATTTTTTTAGCTGACTTTATCCTTGACTTATCTTTGATATTAAAGTTTGTTTGATGAACTACAACATTAAATGTGACAAAAAAGCACGAGGAGAAGATATGTTTAAGGGACAAGCACCTTTTCACAGCATTAGATTAAGATGCAACTTAACTGTGTGTAAATTTGAACTGTGAGGGATTTCTGGAGTAAATTATAAAAAAAACCCCACTTTTAACTGGGCCTTTAACAATAACAAATTTTGCTGGACAATAAATTGTCCCAGAAAAGTCTCCTTCAGAAAATATTACTGATCAGAATGGAAATGATCAAATTCATTGTAATGTATCATGCAGTTAGTTACATTTTTGCTTATTGCGACATACTTACTTTTATCATTAATAAAAAGTACCGGGAAATACCATTTTTAAGGTATATTTTGTCCACACAGCTGCCGCTCTCTGGATATTTTCTCATTTTCAGATCGCTCTCTGAGCTCAGGAGTTTGTTGTGCATTAAAGATTCTCAGTAGATCAGCAGTTTTGGAAACGAGTCAAGGCACCCTGTTTGGCAAAAACAATGCTGTGGTTACAGCCACTTCAACACCCTTCCTTCCTCTTTGGCATGCTTTTTATTGAACTTCAGCAAAACTACTTCACCACATCTAGATGCCTAACCGCACCGAGTTGCTGCCAGTGGCTGATTCGTCATTTGCGTTACAAAGGAGTTAATCATGTGTACCTAATAAAGTGGTCAGGCACTATTTTACAAGTCCAAACCCGTTGCAAATTCTGATCCAGCAACTAAGGTTGTTTTTTTTTGACAGAGGATTCAGAATTTCATGGGTCATGCTCAGCCTGAGATAAGGCAGCAATCTAATTATGACTACACCTCACACTTAAACTAAACTAGAGTTATTTTCTTGTCCAATTACAATTGTTTTTTTTTTGTTTGCTTGTTTTTTTAAATTACGTATTATACCTAAACACATCCATGTTCAGATGCTAATAATCTGTCTTAATTAACTGAAAACCGAGAAGATAAATTGAGCAATTTCACTTAGACGTTAGAGTTGAATCTACACCATGAAATCCAGACGGTCAGCCTGTTTGCTGTGTCGTTGTCCATCTCTGCCTGGCTGTCCAATAACACGTGGCGATAGTTTTACAGCACAAGGCTGACTTCTTTTGGTGAAGTGCAGCACTGCACACGTATACTGTCACACAGTCCTTACCTAATGAGCACATGCATGCCTGCAGAGGGACAAACACTGGCTGGAAAACAACCCTCCACATATGTGCCATCTTCTGACACATTTGCTGGAAACAATCACACAGTCAGAAAGCCACACACAAACACGGCCCTCCAATCAAATACGGCTCGCTTTGTCCGCTCTCACTTGAACACTCGGCACACAGTGCATTATCCTCGCTCTCAAGGAAAGAACAGCAGGTTATTGGGATTCTCCTCATGCGTCTGCCCGTTCCAGCTGCCGCCTCGCTGCTTCCCTTTCTGCTCTCGTCGTCCTGTTGTCTCTTCTCCCCTCTGTTTCTCTCTCTTTTTTCATTTTTTTTTTGCCTTTAGGTCTCTGTTTCTCTCTAACTTCTTTCTATTGATCAGTCACTCCTCTCACTCCTACCTCTTGCCACCCCACACTTGGAACAAATCTCTCTTTTCTCTTTCCTGCCTTCTCTAAAGATGTCACTTGGTGGGTGACTGATTCCAGCTGTGCAGAGGACTGTGTGTGGCAGCTGCAGTTGCTCCGCTGATATCCATAAAATGACTTCATGTTTGCCTGTTGTTGAACTGGATGAGTCTGGCCTGCAGAGGGGGAGTTAAGAAGGTGTTAAATTATTTTAGAAACGCAAACTAAATAGGAGATTATAGGGATTTATAACTCGATGCAACCAAAACACAGCATGATTGTGAACTAAAAAGTGTGGCATGGAGTTCAATGATCTGACTGATTCTACGCCAAACACAAGCAGAGAAGAAGCACAGAAGTATGCTATCGCTATTATTTTTCACAATGGAGTGATGTGTTTCTTCTGCCAAATATTTGTTCTGCCGTTATCCACGGCTAAAAACATTTCCTATTGCTTTTTATTGCTGCTGTTGCATAAATATCAGATTTGTGGACAGACAGGTAGCAGCAAATCAACATGTCATTGAATGACAGTCACCCATTCAACAGATGCTCTCATCTGATGAACAACATGCCCACAGTCCAATGCTGCCTCCTCCATGCTTCATCATGGGGATGAGGTGTTTGGTGTGATGTTGTGCTAGTTTTCTCCCACATAAAGTTTTGGCTCTTGGCCTTACTTGAGCACGTTTGTCCACATATTTCATTTTTTTGTCAGCTCTGTGTGGCTTGTGGCGAACTGTGAATGGAAATTCTTATGACTCTCTTTTAGCAGTGGTTTTCTTATTGAAGACTGGTTGAAGTTTTCCTGTTAATAGATTCTCCCAGCTGAGCTTTGTGAGATGAACTATGTGACTTCAGAAGGCAGTAATTTGAAATCAACTTTATTTAGGGGCATCACATTAAGAATTGCCTAGTTTTAAGCACATGACAAAACTTTCATATATAGTTTTTATTACTTGAAAAATATTCTTCAACACTACTTTGCGTTAGTTTACTACAAGAAGACCTTAGAAATGCTTGTGATTTAATGTAACAAAATTGTCGTGAATTTTTTTCTTAAAAAACACTCTAGAAACTTTATTTATGATCATCATTGGTGGGTTGGTTATTTTTTAATGCAGTCATTATGTGTTTTCCTTACATAGAAACATTATAGTTCTTGATTTAAACAGGAAAATCTCTTGAGACATCAAAACAACATGTAGCAGTAAAGTCATTCATTTTACAGTTATTTGAGATTTGCACAGAATTTTACAAACTTTGTATCCTCTAATTCTCTAGTTTACTCTTGCACTTCAAGGAGAATCACATTAGTATGGAGAAAGGAAACTGTCTTATTTCCAGTCCATAATAAGGCCAATAAACAAAAGTTCTGCCAGGCCTCACTTCCTCTCAGTTTATTACCATCTCCACCATGACCGATATTTCCTGGCTGCTCATCCAAACAGTAATTGAAAACACTTCCTTTGACTTATTGATTGTGCTGGTGAGTCTAAGCAAATGTTTAAGTATTCTCGATCTCCTCCCTTTCTCCTTCCCGTCTCTATCGCCGCTCTGTGGCGGTCTATTTCTGTGTGCGTGTCTCCGAGTTTCAAACTGCACAGAGAGTAGTGGCTGGCTGTGTTTCTTGGCATCAACGGACTTCTGGTGGAAGGAATAGCATGGTGACAGACACGGCATTTCGAAATCCCATCCTCAGATATTGGTGCTTACCCGCCACATTCCAGGATGTAAAAAGAAGATCCACAGCGGAGCGTCTGTGTCGTAACCTTCTTCGATGTAAATCTCTGCCTGTCTCTCCCTCAGACAGAAACTGTACACTGTGTAGCACCAAGCAGGCCAGGTGACATTACATATTGCTAATATATTTCATGTCTGATGTTATTTATACATGATTAGTTTGCGTTTCATGGCAAGCATTAGACCTGCAGCACTGAGGTTGGTCTTGAGGTGACTTAAGGTCCTTTCTTCCATTACGTTCTCTGGAAGAGAAGAGATTCAGTAAAACTAGACAACACACATCAGCAAATCAACATGTACTGGAGTGAAATTCGCATTTCCCCAAAGTCAACCATAAAGGTGACAGACACGGTTGCACCTTTGAATCTCTCACCGCTATGAAAACACTGAGATGTGTTAGAATATACTGAGCTGTAAAATTAAAGGTGAAAGAAGAAGGAAAAAAAACAAACGACAGAGGAAAATAAAGTCATCCTTTGCTGTAGAAAGGTACAGTGAAGGACTTCTTTGCTGTGGTAAACTACAGCGCAGGAGTTCATGTTCTGAAAACATTAGAATAATCCAGAATTTAACTTGAGTTTATTCTAAATGAAATGATCTTAACCTTTACATAGATTATGTGACTCTCAGGGTTTCTATGTGAAGGAGCCGAGTGTTTTGGAAGAGAAACAGATCCACAGCATCACAGATCCTCCACTGTGCCCAACAGTATGCTTGATGAATATCCTCTGTTATATAAAATCTGAGTTGTAGTCTCAGTAGTACTGCGCACACAAAATTGTTTTTTTCTGTTGTTTGTTTATTTTTATGGGATGGCTCCTGAAAAGCCAGTTGTTAGGTTGATAGTGAATAAAAATTGTTGTGGATATCTGATGACCCAAACATACCACACTTTACCATTGGTTTCCCATGGCAACAGCTGGATATATTTTTAACTTTGTTAGCACATTTTTCACTGCATGGGAGGTCGAAATAAACTTTTTATCCAACCTGGTGTGACACATTTTCAGCTTTTTTTTTCCATTTAGCTTTTACAACAAATATGGTTCACCTCAGATCTGCATTACCGATTTATGGAGCTCGACACACCTCTGAATTATTGAATGTACTCGTTTCCAGATACTTTGATTAGTGAAAAATATAGCTAAGAATCAGCTCTATTTATGTTTCAAGAGGTTTTGAGGTACCAAATTTCCCAAATAATAATAATTTTAAAAAAAACACAAATGCCACAATACAAACTTTTTCCCCAAGGACTCCCACACCCTCATCCCAGCTGTAATTTTTTTCTTTTTTTTTTACCTGTTTAAAAAAAAAGAAGAAGAAAAAGAAAACACCACACATCCCGCATGATGAGCCAGCATGCTGCTTTCCTGTTTTAAGGTGTGTTTACTGACCGAAGAAAAAGAAAATCTGATTTTTCGGTGTCTCGTTTGCCGGTCACCAGCCAGGCAGGTCAAGCTGAAAATCGTCCGATTCCGGTCACCTGTCTAACAGAAGGAGCATTTTTAGTTTATATCCTGTAATAGGTTTTTATTATTATTATTATTATTATTATTATTATTATTATTATTTTGCTGTCGGGCTATCTATTCTTTATTTACCTTGCTTTGCTGGTATTTATATATACTATGGTATCAGATCCCTAAAAGAGTGATGCTGAGTTATTTACGTATTTTAGAATGTGGTTGAAACCCACAATAGTGGTTTGTTGTTGTAATAACAATACTCTTGTGATTCATAAAACTTGGTTTAGATTTGAATATTGTTGAGTGAAAACAATCACCCTCACCACTTTGCTTTTATAACTTGAATGTGTCTTGGCAAAGAGCAGAGTCTAAATATGTGTCTGAATATGAATGAATAAATCTTCCATGTCATAAATCATATATAAAAAAAAAAATATATATATATATATATATATATATATATATATATATATATATACATACATACACCTGGATCATCACAGATGCTGTATTCATGATTTTCTCACAGCTGTAATTTAAATTCAGACAACCTAAAGATCGCGTCTGCGATCAACATAATCTGCATTAACACGGGAGGCTGTTGGAGTTCAAGTCATTCAGCATTTCTTTTTCCGTCATATTAGCTTCTCTTAAATGCTTCCTTTCTAGTGTTTTTCTCCGTCTTCACCTGCTTTTTTTTTTCTCCTCCCGCACGGCGGAGTTTATCAATCTTCCGTCTCTCTCTCCGTTGTCTCATCTCCTCTGTTTACCTGTCCTCAACTCGCTCGTTACAATTGCCGTACACCCCATAAATGTCTCTCCTTGTCACCAGCACATTATTTCTGCATAATTTTTTGTTTTCGTCTCCGGTCCTAAGCAGAATGTTTTGCTGCAGGCAGGAAGCGTTGCTCTGGCTGTGCTGCTGAACGTGTTAAGCGCAGCCCCGGTTCCCTCTTTCTCTGGCTATTTCACACCTGGTTGCTTCCGTCTAATATATCTCCCGACTTCCCAGCGCAGCACACCACAACAGTCATTAATTGGAAGGAAAAGGAAATCATATACTCTCTTCACAGATCGAGCGGCAAACATCCTGCATGAGTTAATATCTGCTGTGCTGCCTGCAGCTGTAGCAATAGCCCAGTTTTATAAAGCATTAAACTTTGATATTTTAATTTGTCTGGCAGTGTAAAACCAAACTGTAGAGCTAAGAAATTCATCAGTGTGTGGGGACTTTTAGCATATATTTATGTTTGCCACAAGCCATTAATTACCCCCCTCGCCTCCCACCATCCTCCATGAATTCCATCGACTAGCGCCATGGAAAATATTTCCACCCTTACAGATTGCCTCCGTTTCAGACTCTTTGTCACACTTACATAGTTCAGATCATTAAATAAATTGTATTACTGCTGTTCTGTCTTGATTATATGCGCCACTCTCACCACCATGTTAACCTGCCTTTTGTTAGATAATTTTCTTTCAACGTTATGTTGTGTTAGTTTGACTGAACTGAACTAAGGGAACTGCAGCGTTAGTTGTTCAGAAGTGGCCTGGATGAGTAGTCGATGTCTTCTCACTGTTCATTTTCTTGGTCATTCATTCCTTGGAAGATTGTTCCATTTTTTTTTTCTCCATATGAATATCATGGTTCTCACATGTTTGCAGAAGTGCAAAAAACTCAGGAATTACGTTGTCAGATAGATGCGTGTCATTTATTTGTCGTCTTTTCTTGAATTTCTTGCCTTTCTGAGAGCTTTTAGCCTACTTCATGTCGTCAGAAACGTTTTATTTTAAAGGGGTTCATTGGTTCCACAGGTCTGGCACTGATCAGGCCTGCAGTTGTATTAATTTATTTGGAAGGCACAAAGCACATCACTTAACATTTAGGGAAAGACACCAGAATTTACCAATAGGCTAATTGTGATCTATTGTCCTGATCAAGTCCATGATTCAATGAGACAATGCTTCTTTTTTTTTTTTTTCTTTTGGCATAATGCCTGGTTTCTTAGGATTAAGTCAGCCGGGATTATTGATTAGGATCAGAAGATATCTTGTAATCCTTTTGCTGTACATTGGATATTTTTTAATATAGAACTAAAGGTCTGCACAGCATCTGTTAGATAATTAAATCTAAGTACCAGCTGGAAGATATAAATGTACGGTATGGATAAATGGATTTCTACTGTCCTCTTGTAGCTGCACTCATGTGGCCATAGTGTACTCCTCCTTCCTTTTTGACTATTATCTTGTTTTTCCTTGTCCCCCAGTTTTTTTCTCTTCCCCCCTGTTTGCGCTTTATGCAGAATGGATCTATTTTTTTTTGTCTTGTTCACTTCATAACTGCCTTGACAAGTCTCCCATTGATTGTGCTTGTATATTAGAATTGATTTTGCTCTTCCCTGTATTTTCCTTTCTGTTTGCTCCTTCCCGTTATGATGAGCATTTTCATCACTCCATTCATCAGAACGATGGACTGAAAGATTTTCACCCTCAGGATCTGCACTATTGTACTCTGTGCAAATGGACGGGGGAAAAAAAAATCTCAGCAAACGGCTAAATAACAAATCCAACTGACCAGGTGTGTAAGGGAATGACTAAAACAATCTGGTGACTCGTTTTTCTGCAGAGACGAAGACTTCTCCCATACCGTCCTCCAAAGCGCCGCAGAAGGCCGAGCCTCCGGTGGGCAGAGCTGCCAGGGTCGTCACATTTTTCTCTCCTTTGCTGTTAGGGATGATGCTGTTGTTCATGTGGTGAGCACCAACACACACACACACACACACACACACACACACACACACACACACACATACATATCCAAATTGATTTTGGACTTCATTGGTATAGTAAACATCAACATGTCAATGCATGACTTTATTGTCATGAAAATGTTTTGATATTCCAAGAGTAACTCCAGTGTGGGGAGTTTATTTTATGACCACAGGAGATTTTTTTTTTGTTTGTTTGTTTTTTTACAGTTTCTTCTGCAGAGTCTATTTGAGGTTGAAATAAAACGCAGTACAAGTGTCTGATTGTGTTTGAAGCTTTGGAAATGTAAAAATGCAACTTGCATTTTTCCTCTTTTTTTTCTTTCTTTTTTAGTTGACAGCACAGTTTTGTATTGGTATTTGATTTGATAGATCAAACCAAAGTAGTGCATATCTGTGAAGAATAAATCCAAAAGGATAAATGGATTTTTCATTTTCTTACAATTGTAAAACAGAAAGTGTAGCTTTCATGTGTAATCAACCCAACTGCACTAACTCTCTAAATAACCGACTTTCAGCTTCATGTTTTAGGTTTTGCTAGTTTTGCCAGATTGTTTTTTCTTTGTCCATTCTTCTATGCAACACAATTAAGATCAGGCAGAGGGATAATATCCATGATCCATTTTCAAATTCTGCCATAAAATAATAGTTGGATATTGTCTTGACTTTGACTGGGTCACAAAGACACGTCTCTGTTCCTGCTGAATCAAAGGAACCCCATTTAATGATGCTGCCACCACTGTGTTTTATTTCAGGATATTGTGCTCATGCTGATATGAAATTTTACTTTTCCTACACACTTTTACATCGTAGATCTAGGCCTAAAGTTGAAATTATGTCTCCTCTTCTTTTTTTGAAGATTTTTTGAACGTTGAATGATTTTCCTTTGTAATTTTCAAACATCCATAAAGTCTACCACATAAAATCCCAATAATAATAATAAAAAATGTTCTTTTTTAACCTCTTCCAAGTTGAAGTGGTATGAATACTTTGTCAAATTACTGCTAATCAGATTGGAAGGTTTATAAAAAGACAAGAGATAACACTTTTTCTGCTTCACAGTTTAAATTGCTTTGTTTTGTTTTTTTTTGTTTTTTTTCCATTCTGCCTCTCCAGATGTTTTAATCCCATGGAGTGACAACAGGTGGGAGGAAGAACAAGATAAAGAGGCGGAAGCTGGTGTTTTTTCTATTTTGCACATGTTTTTGAGGATACAGTGCATTGATCATATCTGTCCATCACACAGTTACTCACCAAAATTTCTTAAGAGGGGAAATCAGACAGTCATTGTTGGCTGACGGGGGACAAAGACATTCTTCAGAGGAACTTTTGCAAACGACAACGTCGACAACAAGAGCAGCAGCAGAGGCAGCAGAACAACCACGACAGCAGCAGCATCAAAGTGATTAATGTTACGCCCCTGTGGCTTCGATGAGCCGCGGCAGACTGATTTGTTGGCTTGTTTGGTTCAGAAAGCTCCTTCTCCGAGCAGGACAACCAACTCATTGTTATTTTTTTATTCATTAATTGACCTTCTCCCTTACTCTTTAAACTGCAGAGCGCTTCACAGACAAACGCACACTTACCGCAGTCGTGCCTTTGTGTGTGTGGCTACTGTAGCGCCCCCACATACAGCTCAACCATCATGCCAAAGACTCATAAGCAACCCCGACCAAGTGGCTCCAAATTCTTTCACTGAGCTTCCCGAAGCTTGTGCCTGTGCTCAGAAAGTGTGTACATATGCAAGTGGGGTGGTGATGCTGAAAAGTGCTATATGTATCAAACCTGAGGATATCTGCAGCTCTTGTTTGTGTACACACACACACACACACACACACACACACACACACACACACACACACACACGTCGTTTTAACAAAGACGCCACTGTAAGCCTCCGACGACTGAATCGAACCGATGGAGGGAGCCTTTGTTCGATCTGGGGACTAACACTTTGAAGAATTCAGTAATGGTAGCTCGACTTATTTAGACCGTTAGCTTTACATTGTGCTTACAGCGACTGATAAGAAGGACCTGGATTGTAAAAAAAAAATTAAATAAAATAATAATAAAAACTAAAAAAATACAAAATAAGGTAAATAAAAATGAAATAAAAATAAAAAAGAACAAAAATAAAGTGGTTTTCAGACGGAACATTTGTTTTCTCACAAATTTGCGTTTGGTTTGACTTTGTTTTCACAGCAACGTTGCGTTTTGGGTCTGACATGAGCTACAGTATGTTGGTTTCTGTTTCTGCTCTATGCTGTAATAAAAAGAAAAACAGTAACATGAATCTGTTTGCTTTCCAAAGTCTGGCGCCTTTACAAACATTTTTATTATTTTTCAGTTTACATTTTAATAGCCAATATCAGCAGGTATTATTATGTTATTCAAATGAATATTGATGTGTTTATTGTAATTTTTGAATTTTATGGACAAATAATAAAAAGATGCATATAGGGCTTTAGTTTTTTGTTTGTCCCCTTGTTTTTTTTTTGTTTTGTTTTTTTTTCAGACATTCATAATGGCTTACTTTCTTGATTCTATTTTGTAAACTATGATATGTAACTTTAACAATGAACAAAGTTTATTATTTAATATTATTAATAATGATAATAATAATGTATGTATTAGCATTAGAATGTCGTAACCTGTACCTGGGGTCTTTTTTATAGATGTATATACAATGACAGGTTTCAACCATTAAATGTGACCATTTCACAATGAACTCTGATGAACTGGCATCATTTTCATGTCGCCTTTTAGAGTAGGACACAATGGAAATGTAGCGAGTTGGTGTATCTCTTTTAATAATCACCTTCAAAGATTACCGTATCAAAATGTCGTCACACAGATGCATTCTTTCCTCCCCAATTAGCAACTTTAATCACAAAATTAAAGCAGATAGATTCTGCCAGAAATATTATGTATTTAGAATTTGAAATAATTGTATGGAATAAGACATTAATATTTTTTATCAAGCTAATGACTATTAAATGTTTGATAAAGTAAAAAATATATAAGCCAACCGTATAAATCGAAGCTTAATTTTATATTCTATTACTTGGGTGGAAACTAGGAACGCTTTTTTTGACTAATTAGAAATCTATTTTTATATCGTAAGTTCAAAGTTTTATCAGCTACAATTCAGAATTCTGACATAAAATATTATAATTCTGACATTTTATGTCAGAAAAGGAGAGTGTGAGATTTGGTCACAAATAAAAAAGTAAGATGGCGCTCGAGACCAATCCAAGTTCATTAAGTGCATGTCTGATATTCATCGGTTATTATTGTTGTGACATATCACAAATCAGTGGTATAATGAATGTTTATAATCCAATTCATACACAATGCAATCCAAAGTGCTTTACTGAACATCAAAGGAAAGTCAGAAAATAAAGTGTTGCATAAAAAGCAACACTTTGATAGATAAAAGCATAAAAATTTAAATAATTCAACAGCATTTTGAGCCCAATTGAGCATCGATCTCAATCCATGAGTTTCTAAGATCAAAAAAATAATAGTTTCTGGATTATCTCCGTAAAGCTTGAGGAAATTCTGTGAAACAGTATAAAGACAATCGATTCAGCAAAAAGTCAAGCAAAAGTCATAATTCACATACTGTCAGTAGGTTCACTGCTGGAATCCTCATATAATAAAATCATAATAAATTAATTTGTTTTCAGCCTTGATCCAATCCAATCCATTTTATTTGTGAAGCACATTAAAAATGACAGTGGACGAAAGTGCTGTACAAAAAAATTAAGAACGGTAGAAGAAAAAACCAAATGCATAAGTAACAACCATATGTTCAGCATTTCAAATGGTATCAAACGCCTGGGAAAAATGATGGCAAGAGAAGTGTTGAACCAATTCAAACACAGCAGCGTTATCATCTGACTAATGTCTGTTTGTTATGTTCAGTTCATCTTTTCACAGTGGCTTTGTGAAAAATGTTGAAAAACACTTTTTTTGTCATAAATATCAAGTTGTCAACGCGTGAAAAGTAAAAGGGATCAGCGTGAAAACACTGTCAGCAAATCAAGCTCGACTAACGCCGTAGTACAATCGGGTGAGTCATAAAAATCTTTATCTTGTGATTCATCGCAGCAAAGATGAGTAGCTTCTGTTCCCCTGCGAGAAAGAGAAGGAAAAGAGTGAGTTTTTGTTTTTCATTCAAAGAATGCACTTTGATAAACTCATCCAGATTCTTTACATATCTTCCAGACATTGCCGTAAAGTCTATTTCACCTCATCTCTGGAACCAAGATGTGGTTTTTTGTTACTTTATTTATATCATCTTTTTGTTACATCACACATAAAGAAAGATAACTGGACCAAATGTCCCTTGAATCGTTTACAAACCAGACTTTCCTGTCTTTTCGTATCACATTTAAATATTTGAGATCATAAAAGAAAAACTATTAAGTACCAGACAAAAAACTAAATATTTGAATAAGTTCTGCCTAATAACTAGTGGTGCAATGATCGCTATGCAGAATTATGGTTCAATTAATGCAAGTTGTCTAGATCTCTGCCACTGTGATTCCTTCCACAACTCGTTCTTTGTGTTCTGGGTGAATCTGACGGATGCCGATTATTTCTCATCAAGTCCTGAATTTCTTAGATTGCGGCAAAGTTTCGCATTTAAGGGTCTTTTACCCACAATTTCAGTAGACGTGTTTCTTAAGTCTGAAAGTTGTGTAATTGGACCTGAATGTAGCTAGAAAAATGAAACTCAGCTTTCTAAAAAGATAAGCTTACTCTGAGTTAAAGGGGTTCATAAAAATACTCAGATGGTCTAAAGAATTGAAACATGATAAAAAGGAAGCTATACCTGATCAGTTAATTATAACATAGTGCTCTTTACACATACTGTTAGCCCTTGTATAAATGAGTAAAATGCCTTTTTACTCATTCCTCCTCCATTCCTCTCTAGGTTAATGCTTTATGACTAAAGTGCCAATTTCGTATTTGATGCAGCCAAACTAATTGGTCTGCCGAAGGAGATTATTTCTCTCACACCCTCTGACTTAATAAAGTGATAATAACACAGCAGCTTGGGAAACTTCCTACAGGTGCTTCAAAATGAACTCTGTTCATGCCTCTAAAAAAAAAAAAAACATAACAGAGAGGGAAATTTTTTATGATATTTTGACTCGCAGCTATTCAAGCATGTAATATAAATGTCCCACTGCCACGAGTTGTGAAACAAAAGAGATGAATATGAAATCCTGGAAAGATCTTCAACCTTTTGATAACTATAGAATATTACAGCAGATCGTTTCTAAAGAGAAAATAGACATAGCCACTACTATTCTCTGTTTTAGGAACAAGCTGTACTGTATGTCCATGTTTTTTTTTTATGGTTTTAGGAACGTTGTTTTACAATGGATTTTTTTTCTGCCTTCTCAATGGCTGACAATGCAGTAAAAAGCACTAAAAACTGTTAGGACATTATCTGCTCTTTGTTGCTGATGTAGTTTCTGAGGAAAAACGACGTCCTCGTATGAGCACATTCGTTTTAAATGTCAATAGAGCACAATCATGTCACAACTGAGTAACGATATGCACAGCTCTTTCCTTGATGCCTGCGTAATTGTATGCCTGTGTCGAGACAAAATGCTAAACCATAATTGTGCCCGTTTGATCAATATGGCTCATTTAAAGTGATGGCTAACACCTATGGGAAGACGTATGTCGCTTCAAAGTAGGAAAAACTCTCCAAACATTTTCCATTGCTGCTGTTTAAATTGTTTATTTAAACTCCTGAACATGGCATGAAGCATGAAACATTTCAAATCTACCTCAAGCTTTTTTTTTTCCTGTTTAAAGCTCGGAGTGAAAGGCTTTTGTAACAGTTGCGATCTGCCAGTAAGAAGAGAAACACCTCGCATGTAAGGCTGCACTCAAGCTTTCCCAGAGCTACCGTTTGCTCTGCAGCGCTTTGCTCTCTTCAGGTTTACCGCCTCTGGCAGATGGGCATTACCCGTCCTCAGGACTGAGACACGGGGCACGACGTTCACTCGATGCTTTTTCCCACTCTGAAAGGTCAGAGTTGTCATTCTGAGAGAAGAAAATCATGGCCACTTCCAAACAAATTTCAGGAAACTGCGTGACGTTCCTCCTTGGTGTGTCACATACAGTGAGGTCTGTGTGGTACAGCAGACAGCTGTCAGCTGAAGCCAGATGTGTAAATTGCGTCAGAACCCTCGGTGTCCATTTCCTTGTTCAGCCCCTCATTCTATCGATAAGGTCACTTAAACCTACCTTGTAGTTGAATTCATTGACGATACCTGGTCACTGGATCTCTTACCTTTTCAGGTTTTCATCCTATTTTTGGCAAGTGTCTTGTGGCTCTGTAGCACGAACGCAGGTTTACTGTCACATCACTTGACCGTGCAAATCTTTTCATCCTCAGTGTTAACGTGTTGAAAGAGATCTTTCAGTTAGAATCATCTGCACTTCATCTGCTTTGACAATAAACGTTCCACACTTTGGATGAATATGAAGAACCAATCACAGGAAACCTGACAGAGTCTGAGACAGACGACTTATCACCAAGCTTCCTAAACCCAGATCTTCCCCTCCATTACTTGGGACAGATAATAAACCTCTGGGGGGGAAAACAGCATAAGAAAAGTCTAGTCAATTTTTCCTTGTAGTTTTATTTATAAAACATTATGCAGCTTCTTGCACTGTAGTAAACGGTACTACAAACATCCTAACATGCAATTTTGAGATGGTGCTACTGTGGTGGTTGATTGACTCATTGTGATGCTTTTTACACATATTTACCAAAGACAACCATTTTAATTAAGTTTATCTGAAATTTGAAGGATTTCTGAAGCGTCTTGTAGCGGTGACATCATTTTGTATGAATGAGATAAAAGCAGGATTTAATGATATGTTTATTTTATTTATTTACTGTGAAGTTGCATCTACAATAAAATCAGAATTTATTTTAAGTTGGGTTTTTTTTTTTACACACTTTTTTATCACAATTGCAAGGAAGTGTGTTGTCTCTTTAAGAGGGGTTTATTCATTTAAACTTTAAAAGGGGGGGGGGGGGAGGTAGCGCCACATTAAAGGTAAAACTCATACAAGACCGTTTAGGATCAACTTTCACGCATGTACCTTTAAGACGGAAAAAAAAAATTGCAGGAAAGCGTGATGGGGTCAAAATTTCCTTTCTGACCTTTTGCTCTCACTCTCCCTGTCTGTCTCTCCTCAGTCTGTCCAACTGTCTGCCTCATCTTTCTCTCAAGCTCTCTTTCTGTCATTATGCTGACAAGCTCTGGCAGGCCGATTTGGAGGCCGAGGACAAATCAATACACCATCTAACAGCTGTCAGCTGGGGTCCTCTGTGTGTGTGTGTGTGTGTGTGTGTGGGGGGGGGGGGTGTGCAGAGCGGCGCTCCGCTGGCGTGGAACCGCATTCATTACTCTTTCCTCTCTTCCGTCCCCGCTCGTATATAGTGGCTGGCCTTTTTCTTTAATTTAATGAGGGTGTCAATGAGAACTCAATTAATATTTACAATGACAATGAATTCAATAAGGAGGGTGCAGAGGACACCGGTTTTATTATCCTCGTCATTGTCAGTGCAGAGAATCCACCGCGGTTTTGCTCCTCTAGTCGAAAAACAGGATTTGCGAAACTTGAATTTAAACCTGTAAAACTTTAATTAAATTACAACTGAAATGTCCAGGCTTACCTTCATTGTCTGCAGCCAGGGAGTGATCCACATTAACCTCAAGTAAATGGGAAGGAGTGTATCTGTGTGTGTATGTGCACGCGTGTGTGTGTGTGCACTATCCAGAGCTTGTCAGTTCCAGCCGCACTGGCCGGGTCTAATGACTGGTTTGACCTTTCACAGAAAACGGGATGAATGGCGTGATATCTGCTTCCCTCTCACCTCTGCACCCGCTTCTGGGCTCTCACCTTTTTAAATACTTACATCTTACTGCCTCCTTTTCCTCTGCTAAAGCTCCTTAGTTGATGTTCTTAAAATTCTTTCATATAAAAATCTCAATGCATGTTTTTTCAATTCCTCTATATCATTTTTCTATGGAAGCTGGATTTCTATTTAGTTTTTTAAACCACTCTTGTTTTATTTCGCTCACTTGCTCATTTAGCAGCAGTATGTTGTTTACGTTTGTCATCTGTGGTCAAAGTTTGCTAAAATTGTGAACGTTGAATATTGCTTAAAAATAATTACTGGTTGTGATGTGCTTTTATATTGACTCAATAAAACATTGAGCTTTGTGTTTGTTATTATACTTAAGTTAAATCACCATGAACTAAAAAGTACCCAACTCAATCAAAAACATTTTTTTTCTTAAACACCTTTAATGCATTTGATGAAAAAATAGCATTCAGTAGATACAAACAGAAAAGCAGACCAAACGCATCTAAACAAACTGTAAATATCACTATAAGTGATAGTGAACCCTACTGTGAATGAATCAACGAATGAGGAAACACTACAGGTTGATGGGAATTAATGGACTGGAATTAAAGTAATTTGTTGTTTGTCCACTAGAGGGAAGCAGAGACACTAAACAATTCCATCCTCTGTCTCTGGTGCTGAAAGGCTCTTAAATCTCCGTGGTTCTCTCCAAGGTTCTGAATCATACAAAGCTTTTGAATATTATAAACTAAGGTTCATATCGAGGGTCTCTTGTGTACATGTTAGCAGCAAAACTCAGCACTGTTGCTAGGACACAGGGTCTTTAGTATTTATTACACATTTGCAAGAGTGCGGAATAAGGACAAGATCAAAACTGGTGAAAAAATGTCCTGTCCAAGCACATATCTTAAATGGATGAAAACAGGCAACCCATTCACAACTAGCTTCATTAGTGGGACTTAAAAACCAAACCAATGTAAACGATCATTGCAATAACTTTGCAGCAGTGTGTGAATTTTGTTTGGGAGTTTTTTCCCCCCCATGCCAAACCCATGATAATCCTAAATTCTGAAAAAGGTCAGTGTAATAAAGTAGTTTGTGATTTTCTTTGATGCTAAAATCGCAATATAGAATATGCAGGCTTTGATAAGTCACATGACTACTGAGTCATCTCATCTCCCTCTTTGTACGTCCTCAAAATTAAGACGGCTCATTGTGAAGCAGAACAACAATCCAGCACATCAAAGGCAGAGACGGGTCCTTCAAATGACAAAGCAGATGTGCGCTGCGGCTCCGCTCCGTATGCAGATGTGGGGGGGGGGGAAGCAATAAGCAGAATGAATATCAGAGATTAGACAGAACATAATTGGAAACAAAAGAAAAAACAGGCTCCTGAGTAAAATATGGAATCCTTAATGACGGCCCACAGAGATACGATTAAGCAAACGATTGTAATAAAGACATTTCATTAAAAGGGATTAAATTTGCCTTACACAATCCCAGATATTTAATAGAGACATCATTAAAATTGGATTTTTCATATGAGAAGTGAAATTTAAATTTATCGCCTGCCAAGTTTCAGCATTCGAGCAAATGCATCTATTTTAAAAATCTTCCACTCAGCAGGTTTGCCTAAAATTAACCGCAGGAGATAATATCATCTGCCAGTCACAATTTAGTGCTGGACTCACTCTGCCTGAAAGCTTGACTCTGGAAATTCCATTTTTATCTGAACTAATGGTGTAATATTTCCCACAGGCGTCGTTTTGGATTTGGATTGAAGGAAAATTCCTTCTTTTGATTATTAGATTAGATTCTCATTAACATCAGTTTACAAGGCAAGCACTTTGAATTGCTTTGTTGCTGAAAATGTGCTATATAAATAAAATTACCTTACCTTACCTTCTTTAATTTATCATTTTTAGTGTTAATAGTGCCAAGTTATTATTATGTGGTCTCCTGCCCCCTCTTGTGGTAAATATTTTACATTTTATATGCAATTTTGAATTTGCATCTCTTTTACATAAATTAAACTTTGTTATCAAGAGATATATAACTACTGTCGCAAAAAAAAAAAAAAAAAAATCATTCTTATTTTTCACCTGCTACCCATGGCCTCCTTACAGATTTATTTTTGCTTTTTCTTTGTCGTCACACTTAAATGCTTCAGATCATCAAATAAAATTTTATATTCAATAAAGATACACTGAGTAATTGTTCATTAAGCAGCATAGCTATCCAAACTGATATGGCCCTGTGTAAAAAAAAAAAAAAAAAAAAAAAAGCAGAAGAAGAAGAAACCCTAAACCTCGGATCTAGTTGAGCAATGACTGACATCAAATGTTTATAACTGGCAGTGTGTTCTGGTCATTTCTCCTTTACAGAAATAATTTATTTTATCCAGGAGCGATGTGGAGAGCCCTCTCCCAAGGAGGCTATTTCTGTTCAGTCTTTTTCTAATTGTTAAATTTGAACACTGACTTTACATGAGGCCAGTGCGACCTGCAGAGTTTCCTATTTTATTTAGTGTTGGTTTGTTTTTTTGTTTTTTTGTTTTTTTGACCAGCCTCTCCTGGACGGGCTTATCAGTGCTGCATGTTTTCTTCTGTAGTAAATAAATACACTGACTTTGGTTAGCTTTGAAATAGCTTTGC
The DNA here is from genome assembly GCF_001443285.1 of Poecilia latipinna. Classification (NCBI taxonomy): domain Eukaryota; kingdom Metazoa; phylum Chordata; class Actinopteri; order Cyprinodontiformes; family Poeciliidae; genus Poecilia; species Poecilia latipinna. Next base: position 98,412 of record NW_015113450.1, on the reverse strand, counting down.
TACTCTTTGTTTTTAATTTGAAGATTTGTTTTTTTGTTGTTTTTTTTAATGATGCTCTGCTTTTGGAAATCTTTCAAGAGGGTTTATGTTTAAACCAATTGTTAACTTTCCAGGTCAGATAATAATCAGGAATGGGCTTTGACTTGTGAAATTCAGCCCAGTTAAAAAAAGAAAATTAGCTCAGTCACAATTAATTAACATTAGGGGTTAAGCGCTTTTTCTCATACTGTCCAGTCAGTTTAGATAAGCCCCCAGACTCCTTAGTGAACAAAATCATCATTTAAAAACTACATTTAGTTTTTACTTTTATTTATTGTGGAAAAAGATTTTTTTTTTATATTCTGAAACATCTAAACGTAACAAACAAACAGTGGGGATAAAAGCAAAAACAGAAGAAATCTGTATGGGGGCAAACACTTTTTTGACTCAACTGTACATGTACAAATTAAAATAAATAAAATAAATATGACTCAAACCAGCCCAAAGCAGTGCTCTTGAATCCCAACAACATATATTAGTGTTGAAAGATGTTATGGTCTTTAGTAGAATTAGCACTCAATGACCCAAGTGAAAGAAAGATGTTACCACAGAATCTATGAAGGTCACTTATATTTAACCAATGTGAATTAGAAACTTTGCTTTGCTCTAAATCCTGACTAATTTCATGAGTTGCCTGAAGATACATTCTTATTTATTTAGTTTTACTAAAAGCTTAATGGCAAGCGCAAGGTCCTGGCGGTCCACAGCTATGCCTTGCCAGTAATCAGTTACTCTGTTGGGGTAATAAGTCAGCCAAAGGAGGAAATTCAGACCACAGATGAAAGCTGCTCACAATGCTTGGTGAATTCCCCCCGAAACCCAGTATCCACAGGCTACACATTGTACACTAAGTGCAAAGAAGGAGGCAGATGAATAGCAAGCATCAGAGCCACTATCCAAGATGAAACATCCATGCTCTAAGAATATATCAGGAAGATGGCCCCGAGGAAGGAAGAGCTCAGTGAACATCCCAGACAAAAGAAGCTGAAAGAGACAGAATGAGGAAAACCATCATAGGAGGAAAAACCTTGAAAACATCCTGTGCATAAAAACTGCTTGTTTCATCAAAGGCAAAAAAATATTGATAAAAATAATAGACTTTACCTTCGTGTTTTGCAGGTAAAACTTTCTGATGAATTAATGAACAATTATGTTGCTGAAGGCTGAATGAAGGCTAAAATATTATTACCTGATCCAACTCATCCAAAAGGTAAGGTTGTATGACACAGTACCATACAAATATAATAAATTAGGGTCCCAAAATCGTTAAAGACCCTCTAAATTGTCTGTATTAGAAATACCAAGTTCAGTTGCAATTGCTCTCATAAATTCCTATAAATTTTCAAAGAATGTTTTACTTTTAGAATGTGGTATTGGTAATGTTTTTTCCCCATCTAAATATGTTTTTTTGTTGACATGCATCTATTTTACTTAAACTTTATTATTTCTTCGTTTGTTTGTCCAAAACAACTAAAGATAATATCACACTGGATCAAACTATACACTATAGTTTGGTTTGATCGTAAATTGAGAAATGTTGCTATATTTTGATGGTTCTACACCAATATTCACAATCCTTCCAAATCCGCTATGTTCCACACGCTGTACTTATTATTCCATCAATGACCAGTAGGTGGCAGCAACGTGAAGCGTGGAAGACTCTTGCAAAACACAGCAGAAGAAGACCCGGAAGCCCTAGCAGCAGGGTGTTTGATGCTGTGCTATGGGGTGAGTAACTTGATATGTTTCAACTAGTTGCTCTTAATCGCAACCAAGTGATAAGATAAGCAAATGTTAAATATTGTGATGCGGTGTGAGACGAAGCGCGTCATTCGTGAAGGAGACTGTTGACTGCATCCGCCGCTGACAGCCGCTGTCCGCCGCCTACACAAAGCAACATCTTGTTCCTCACCGCTGTCTTTCAGTCAGCGTCACTAACGTCACTGTAGCTCGATGAAATGCGCTTTATGGAGAAATATTTGTGTCCAGCTCTCTCTCTAAAATTGATATGTGGTTGCAGGATCGACGACGAGGCTGGGATATAAATAACAGCTAATTATTTTTTACGCGCTGGATCTTACTGTCAGGCTGTGCTTAAATGTGGGAATGAATGAGGCTGTCCCACATTTCAGTCAGTTACATCAGACTCGGAGACATTTTCTTATATTCCCTCAGGGTTTACTCTGACATGACTGAAGCTGTTTGAGCAATAATGGTTTGCTTACAGTGCCTTGCCCATGGATTGAGTTATATAATACGTAACCACGAACTTCATTGTATTTTATTGGGAATTAATGTGATAACTGACAAAAGGTAGACATCTGAATCAGGTGTGTTTTTTTTTAAAAAAAAAAGGAAACAGGCAGTGTGCCTTAAGGACAAGAATTGGGGAAACACTGGCATATTAATAAAATATATGTTTATAGTTACCACATTACCAAATAAGAAAAATATGTCATTGGGTGTCAGTACTTAGCAAAGTGTGTTCTTTTAAAAATGAGGAACTTGGTTGATATCTTAGATCTAATGGCAGTTGCCTGTACTACATAACTTAAAGCAGAAGTGCCCAAAGTCAGTCTTCAAGGGCCGGCATCCTGCATGTTTTAGTTCTGTCCCTGCTGGTGGCAACAACCTTTTCAGGAAGTCAGTATTTTTCTTAGGCCTTCTAATTTCATCCAGGCACATTAAACCAGGGGGAGATCTAAAACATGCAGGATGCCGGCCCTCGAGTACCGACTTTGGGCACCACTGTCTTAAAGGAATGTAGAAGAGATGCCTCATCTTTCAGTTAATCATGTGCTGAATGCCATGTTTTTTTGAGAATCACCTCTTTGGTGCTGGAATTAGAGTTGAAATTAGACTTGAACTCTGAGTTGGTGGGCGAGCGCTTTTTTATTTCTGAAAGCAAAAACTTAAAGAGTGACTACATTAAATCTGTAAAAGGTATGAAAAAGTAGTTGAATGATATGAAGCTTGAATGGTGTTTCCAGGTTAAAGTACTTGGAAATAGTTTTTCCAAGTACTTTCTTTCATTTTAGTGGCGCCCAAGATGATCACAAAAAGCAATTTTTTTATAAGCCATAGATGATGTCAATACCTAAAGACAGCAGCATTAGGCCTGTCACGATAACAAATTTTGCTGAGCGATTAATTGTCTAAAAAAATTATTGCAATAAACAATAATATTGTTTCAATACCTTTTGACACTGATTTAATGGAAATGACTAATAATGCAGCTATTTCCTGCCATAGATGGATACACTTTATTTTCAAACGAACACATAACACTGGAACTGATAAACTAAATAAAGCAACCAAAAACAAAAATGAAATGGATTCTCAGTTTCCATTAACAAAAAACGTACTTGAATAAAAACTTAACATAAAGCCAAAGTGAAATAAATACTGCATTCAACCAAAAGAGTGCAGATTATGAAGTCTGTATACTATATTGCCCTTCAGTAATCACTAGATTTAAATAGAGAAGATGGACACATCCGACTACCTAATGCAGTAGTTCACACTACACGATTTTTTGCCCCCATTTTCCCCTTAAGATAATCTTAGATCGTTGGCCGATCTAAGATTGTCGCTGGTGATTTCGTAACCGATCATTCTGCAGTATGATTTAGATCGTCGTGGCCGCTTCGATCTAAATCAGCGGTTTTCCCCGACCGGGAGCGTTAGAGCTGATTGACAGGTAGCCAATCAGAAAGCGCGGATTCTCCTCCACGCTTTCTGAGGGGAAATAACGAGGGGAATCCGAAACAGCTGACACGGCGCAACCCGAAGTCCAGCGGACATCGGAGATGATATGTGGAAACAACATTAATGTTTATTCAACATTTCGAGAAAGAATGTAGAAATGACAAGGGGAGGAGTTGGAGCCAAATTGCTACCGCAGTTGATGAACCCGGTAAGTTTCCAGCTGTTCTTCGTTAACGTGACATAAATAGGTTATAATGATTTTCATTCAGTCAGGACTCCAGCCACATGCATCACAGGTAGATTCTAGTAAAGCATTGATTAATGCCTGATATCAATATTATTTAACTGGACTTGTTGCCATTATTTTGGGCTAAAGTACAAGTCCAAAATAATGGCTGTTACACTAAGGAAATGGGAAGGGAGGGTCAGTGGAGAACACCGGAGCTGAGCCTTTTTTCATTCAGTGTCATCGGGAGAAAGGGGGGAAAAAAAGGCAGGAAGAGACGATAAAGCTGATAATTAAAATGAGGTCGATAGGTTTAATTTATCATTAATTGATTTATCGTTTATCGCGACAGGCCTAAGCAGCATTCACACTAATTAGCGTACATTAGTGTACATTTCTGTGGAGATAGGTCTTAAATGACATTCACAATTGTCTCAAATTTGAGTTGGTGAACCCTGCAGAAACCCTGCCATGATGTTCTTCTGTAGTTTCTGTTTCATTCCAAACGTTGAATCCTTCCTTTCTCTCTCCCTCTTCTGCAGTCTACCTTAACCTTGCTGATCTTCTCTGACGATAGGCTCCCCTTAGCCACCTTTTGACATGCAAGGCTTTTACTCCAAGCTCAACTCTTCCCCCTCCTCGTCTCCCCTGCTGGGGGTGGGCCTCAGGGCGGACAGCGCTCGGGTGCCTCTCAGCTTGGCCGTGGAGGCGGAGAAAGCCCAGGCGCTCCTGCAGACGTTCAGCTCCGCCTCTCTGTTGGCTTCAGCCGGACTCGGGGTGTTCTGCGTGGTGGCGGATCATGCGCTCCAGCTGTCCGCTATCCAGCAGCACCTGTGGCTGCGTGCTGCCTTGGACAACGCCACGCACGGATTGGTGGGGCTGTGGTCGTGGGCTGTTGTGATCGGACTGAGGAAAAAGAGTGATTTATATGAAGTGCTGCTGGCAGGCCTTCTGGCATCCATTATAGACTTGGACCATTTCTACATGGCTGGATCTCTGTCTCTCAAGGTCAGAGCTGTGCTACTTCTCACATTCTTTTAGGCCAAGTGAGACCATATCAATAATCTAAAAGTATGTAATTTCCTCCTCCAGGCTGCCGTGTCGCTGCCCCAGCGGCCTCCTCTCCACTGCTCCTCCCTTATCCCAGTCATCTGCCTCACCCTCCGCTTCCTGATGTGGCTTGGCCGCCTCAAAGACTCTTGGTGCTCGTTGCCATGGATGCTCTTCATTTCCATGACGTCTCACCACGTGCGGGACGCCGTGCGCCATGGCCTGTGGGTGTGTCCGTTCGGCAACACGGCGCCCGTCCCCTACTGGCTGTACGTCAGCACCACGGCGACACTTCCGCACCTGTGCTCCGTGCTCATGTACCTAACGGGAACCAGGGACGTGATCTCGACCAAACACGGCGTTGCGATCGACGTGTAGATGCGTCAGCTATCCCTGGATCAAAACATTGACAGTTTGAAATATTCAAATACTTGAAGTGACTGAAGAAAAATTTCTAACACTTGAAAGATTAAGATGATTTTTTTTTTTGTTTTTTATTTATTTGAGAACAGTTTTACAAAAGCAAACAGCCTGTACATAGACACACGAGCGTTGGGGTAGCCTGATGATTCAGTCTGCTCCTTTAATAATAATAAAAAAGAACAGAACTGGATGCAGAAGTTTAAATTTGTTTTAGATTATTCTAAAACACATACAGTGTATGTGTATATACATATAGTACACATACAGTCTCTACATATGTTCATGTTCACCTTCTCTTGGTATCAACCAGGTTCTGGCTGGATTTTGACTTCTTTTCAAGAGAGGTAGATAATTGAAAGATTTTTGCTTGACATCATCAACATATACCTTTTAAATATTTTTAATATTGTTTAGATCAGGGCCAAAACCAGTTTGGATTTCTGCTGGATATCATCGTCCTCATAAACACCCCACATTTGTCCAAGTTTTTTGGCTGGAGTTTGTTAACATAGACATTGCCTTCCTGCGCAATCCTGCCTGATTCTAATCTCACTTCAGTGCTCTGCCTGGGTTTTCTCCCATTCACCCGCATTTCTCTGGTAGAATTCAACTGTGCCAATCAGCAAACAGAAGGAAAAGCTGTGAACGATGAGGTCAATTTACAAATTACAATATGTCTGCAGTTTTAGAACTGGCAGCAGAGGCAGTGAACAACGCTTCCTCAGCTCGGCATTATGTCATGGCCAAAGGTTAGCGATTGGGTAAAATTTAAAATCTCAACAGAGTCCAGAAAGCAATTGTTTTTCAGCAACCGAGGGTCCAAACCAGGGCTGGTCTTTATCAGGCAAGGAATTTGAAGGAGGCTTGTCCTCTATGATGATGTAAAACTTGCTTCATTGTGGACAGTGGCACTGGTCCACCAATTTTCAGTTGGTAAAAGGTCCCAAACATTGAACGTTGTTCTTAAGCATTCTAATATTTTATCTCAAGATGACAATTTGGGTCAGATGGTTGAAACTTTGACTCGGTTGGTTTTTCCAACAAGTCAGGTGTCCCAAAACACACATCAAAACTACTTTTGGAAAACCAACATTTGGCTTCTGAAATGGCGCAGACCATAATCCTGTTAAAAGGCAACCAGTTTAAAAAGGTACAAATTCCAGCAAAAACGTTCTAGATTTTGATATTAACAGACATGTAACAAATATTTTGGGGAGAGTATGTATACATTTGAGCTTGTAAGTAGTCCTGTGGATTCAAGGAAATACAAAATCCTTTAAGTTACTACTGTTGTGTTGTACAATACAACATTTTGAATATTTATGCTTATGAATTGAAGTACATCTCCGACCAGAACTGTGTTGTTTTTTGAGTAAAGGAACATTCCAAAATGGGTGCCAATCTTGGATCATTATGAAATGACTCTTTGTGGATACTTGTATCATGTATTTAAATCTTTATCTGCAAAGTAAGTTTCTCTGAAGTGACTCTGTCCAGTGACTGTTTTATACCAGCTTCGACATGTGTTAAAAATTTCCAGAATATATTTTCACAACACATGGGCTTTGAGATTCTCACAATATGGCAGAGAAAAAGTGTAAAATAAGTTTTTGTTTTCAATGGAAGTTGGAAAATATTATTTTTTTTTTCAGTCTGGTGACTAGAAGCTGTTCTTTGTCACTCTTTGCTGACCTCTACAGGAGAGACTTGTCACTGCAGCACATTCCCTTTCATCTGATCAGGCCGTTTAGCCGTATGGATGGTATGATCAGTAATTTTTGTGGTTGTATAGGTGGGACTTTGTAAAAACCTTAGTTTGTGTTGAAACTGGTAACCAACCCATGTCTGATCTGCACCAATCAGTGAAAAATTTTACAATTCAGCCTCAACAACTCAAGGAAAAGCCAACCAAAGGTCGACCACAGGCTGTTTGAAACTCGCACGCCATTTTTTCGATGGAGATAGTTTAAGCACATGTACACATTTTGACGATTTTCTGTCTGACTTCAACCAATGACATCCATTTCTAATCACCACAACACGAAATTGCCTATATTAATATGTAACTGTTATAGCTGTCCCTTCACCTGACACTTCATTGTGATGCTTGGAGAAGCCATTCTGTCTAACCAGCAGTAACTTGCTACTGTCTGAGCCTTTTGTCGTTTTGGCTTTCAGTGCCGCCTTCTTCAGATACGGACTGTTTCACTCTTCTGATTGTTTGCTTGTAACGTTTAAGCATTTGGTGATTTTTGCCAATCGCAAATCTGAAATATGCTGGATTTTTATTTTGTTTTTTGAGTAGGGTGTTCATAACATTGGCACATGTTTTATTGGTATGAAGAAACATTCACATTAGTATCGACAAAAACAGTTAAAAATGAAAAAAAAAAAAAACATTTACAGGTAGTCTAGTGAAATAGGTGTACAGTGAAAACACACATTCCTAAGCAGTATTATTAACACTAGAATTTTGCATAACATAGTGATGGGCTTGATGGGTGTATTGTTTGATTGTAAGGTATCATGGGTACGATGTATTTCTCTCCTGCTGTGTGTATTGTAAATGTAAACTTTTTAAGCAAGGTGAGAGTTTTATTTTTTGCCTTTTCTTTGGATTGAGGAAGCGGCTGTATTAAAGCCCCTTGTCCACTAGAGGGCTCCTGGAGTTTGTGTATTACTGCTAAAAGTTTCTTTTCAAGCATTAAGTTTCTAAAATAATACAAAAACATTTGAGGGAAAGTTAGATTGAATTTGCACAGGTTATTTTATATATTTATATTTAAAAAAAAACAACTTTTTATTGCATGAGAGTATCTGATTTGTATGCGTCTCGTTTTGTTGGTGGCATCATTAATATTTGAATGACGGACATCCTTCATGTTTGTTGAGGTTCTCTGAACATTAGTGGAGAATAACGGTTGCTTAACACTGGAACTTTACCTTAAAGCTAAAGAAAGATGTGAGCACTGCAAGTGTTTTTGTCACACACCTCTGCACCGGTGTATGTGAAAAGTTTGTGTTTGTGGTGTGAATGTATTTGCCATGCTATTTAAAATGCTCCCCCCCCCACCCCCCCAGTAAAAATATTTTACTGCTGCTTATTTTCTTTTTATCTTTGACTGATTTTGATGTGTTGAATATTTGCACTTTAAGTTTTTAAAATGTGAAATATACTTAATTTTTGAGTGATTTTGTAAGGTGAGGGTCTTTAGTATTTAGAACATATGCAGAGTACCGAGTTAATTCTAGTGTTGTTCTTTTATCTCAATAAAATATATCCTATATAAATATTACTTTGTATATTTTTTTAGTTCCCTGCTAACTGTAAGGCCAATTTTCTTGTGGCCTGAGTGTATTTTGAATGGACACTTAAAGGCATCCATGTAATTATTGTCATGTTTGACTGATTTCATTACAGTTTTAAGAGAGCAACTCTATTTGCTCTTGCATAAAGTGCAGAAAAAAATGGCAAAGTAAAATTAGATATGCATTCCTAGATCTCAGAAATACATTTCATATACTAAAACAGTGCTGAGTACTTAACCATGACAAGTTATAAGGGAATTATTAATACAGATTAAATTCTTATTCTCAAAAGGATATCTTTGTTTTGTTTTTCTGAAGATTGAGCATAAAAATAAAGCATTTATAGGTAGTCTAGTTAAATAGATGTGACGTGAACAAAGTGAATTAAGCAGTATTATTAACACTAAAATTTCCCATAACATGCAACATAGTGATGGGCTGTAGGGGTGTGCTGTGCAATTGTAAGGTATCACAGGGACAATGCATTTTTCTCCTGCTGTGTCTATTGTAACCTGGAAACTTTTTAAGCAAGCCCAGTCTTTTCCCTTTTCTGTTTTTTGGATTGAAGAAGTACATGTATTGATGTCCCGTTTCCACTAGAGGGCTCCTGGAGTTTATAATACTGCTAAAAGTTTATTTTCAAGTGTTAAGTTTAAAAAAAAATAATAATAATAATGCAAAAACGATTGAGGGAAAGTTAGATTAAATTTGCTCAACTTATTTTATATATATATATAAAAAAAAATAATAATAATTGTTTTATTCCATGAGAGAATTTGCTTCGTATCCGTCTCATTTTGTTGGTGACTTCATTGACATTTGAATAACACACATCCTTCATGTTTGGTGAGATACTCTGAACATCTGGAGAACAACGGTTGCTAAACACCAAATGTTATCTAAAAGGTAAGGAAAGATGAGATGTGAGCACTGCAAGTGTTTTTGTCACACACACCTCTGCACCGGTG
>NW_015113450.1:66968-85792 GCF_001443285.1 Poecilia latipinna | reverse complement strand
TTTTATATATATATAAAAAAAAAAAAATAATAATTGTTTTATTCCATGAGAGAATTTGCTTCGTATCCGTCTCATTTTGTTGGTGACTTCATTGACATTTGAATAACACACATCCTTCATGTTTGGTGAGATACTCTGAACATCTGGAGAACAACGGTTGCTAAACACCAAATGTTATCTAAAAGGTAAGGAAAGATGAGATGTGAGCACTGCAAGTGTTTTTGTCACACACACCTCTGCACCGGTGCATGTGAAAAGGTTGTGTTTGTGGTATGAATGTAAATAAAAGAAGGAGTCTTTAGTATTAAGAACATATGTAGCAGAGTACCTATTTCTAGTGGCGTTCTTTTATTTCAAGAAAATATATCCAGCATAAATATTATCTTTATATTTTTTTTGTTAGCTCCCTGGTGAGTTTAAGGCCCATCTTTTTGTGGCCTTAGGGTATCTTAACTAGACACTTTAAGGCACCTGTATAATTATTGGCAGGTTAAGACTAGTTATTTTACATTTGAGTGATTATATTACTGTTCTGGGAGAGCAACTTATGTTTGCTTTCCCAACATAGATTAAATTAACATAGATTAAATTCTTATTCTAAAAAAAGGTACCTAAAAAGTTATTCACAAAGAGCTATGTAATGCATTTCTTGACTAAAATCTCACATTATGTTCTAAGTAAAATATATATTTCCTGTAAATATTCAAATCTTGCTTGAGGGGAAAAAAAGACACTGCATTCAAGACCTTAGAGAACATTTCATTTTATTTTTTAAAGTTTCCAATACGAATTAATGTGAAGCAGTGATGTTTCAGTTAATTTCAGGACTGGAACTGAGCAGTTTCAGGAATGAACCTAAATAATTTTAAATGTAACTTTATTTTTGGATCAATGCCATTTTGTGCAAATCTGTTTTCTAAAATAAGTAAGAAATATATAAAGTGAAGATAAGATTATCCTTCCATAATAGCAAAAGTGCATTCTGTTGTAGTCCCTTCAGACTGCTTAGTGTCTCAGTATTAATATACCAGGACGAGAAACAGATGTTTTCACTTAAACAATGGTACCTTTAAACTATTAGATTGACATTTAAAAGAAAAAAGGGGGGAAAAAAATCCAAAGATATACCCAATTCCTTACACTGACTGATTCATATTTGAACATTATAAAAGCTAATAAAATGTCTTCCCAATATTCAAGTACTCACTTTTGAAGATAAAAGCACATTTTGTAGTGCGCACTTCGGCTCAAGTACTTGCACTGGGTCTGTATCCAAGTCATTGTGCTGAGCTGTTAGTGCTAAATAGGAATATCCTGAATAGAGCAGGAAGGAAGAGGAAGAACAGCCATATCTACCACTACACTACAGGAAATAGCAGATGTTGCTTAATTTGTCACATTTTTCCAGCAAAAGTGATACTGCATGCCAGAGCAGAGAATTTACAAAAGAAAACGTTTGTTTTTCCTTCCTTCTTTCACCTAGAGTAACCTCTCATTGATGATGACGGTCAAGAGAACAACAGAAAACATGTTTATGTAACTAAATGTTACTTAGCCCCTGGGGAGACCAAGCTCTGCCTGTTTGAACTATGGGAGGCGTAAACACAACACAAAATGATTTCCTTCTATTGAAAATGTGGTAAAATAGTATTTATTTCACAGAAACATACCAGTACAGGAAGAAAAACAGCTTATGATGATATGTGTTGTACACATATTGCTAGAAAAAAAAAATAAAAAAAAGAAAAAATAAACTATTTACATCTGAGCGAGGATGCCTGAGTGTATTGAGCTTGTAAGATTAAAAACCAACAGGCTCCATACAGTATCACACTGCAGAGGGATAATGAAATAATTCTGTCCGCAGAACCAGACAAAACACCACCAACGTGAAACAGAAATACATCCATAGATGCTCACGATGTAGAAACAAAGCAGGTAGCCGTCAACCTCAAACCAGGGGAAATAAACGACAATGATGAGCACACAGAATCCATACTGAGAATGTTTCAGATCCAATCTGCAAATATGACATTTGTTTTCAGAACCACAAACACGAATTCGTTAATTTCAGCAAGATGTCAAAATTAGGGGTATAGTCTCTCTGCTTTTCATTGAGCAAGTTTTGCCATCTTCCAAATCCAGTTTGATCCATATTATGTAAAAAAAAAAAAAAAAAAAATTAAATTAAATAAAAGTTCCGAATATTGACACAAAATTTAAGGGAAGAGGTCAGAGAGAAAATCTATGGTTCACTTGACAGGACAGAAATAAAACGAGTCCTAGAATTAAGCATGTCAGAATAAAACTGATTCACTATCCATACAGTAAGTGTACAGCAACACAGCTTCATGTAACTGGGGTCAAAGACACAAATACATATCACAGGAAAGGTTCTGCAGACATGAATTATACTCAGTCAGTAGTGCTAGTTCTAAACCTAAACTATGTGTTGTTTGGATTGATTTAGAGTGCTTTGCAGAAGTATTCACTAATGAAACACTAATACATTTTATGTCAAAAAGTTTATCTGGTCAGAGGAGATCAAAATTTAGCTTCCTTGAGTTGCGGCGACATTTCATTGAAGTTGAACTGAAAGCATATCCATGTGTTCGAATGATTCTCTTGCAAGGCACTGTACCAACAGCATTCCCTTTTGAGAGTTCAAACGTCATAATCAAAATCTTTTCACTAATTCTCGAAGAATATTTGTTAATTTGCGACTGAGCAAACCATGTCTGCAAACTTACCCCCATGAACAGGTTTATAAACACCACATACTCTTTAACATCCATTATCTGTGATATACAGTGATAATATACAGGTAAGCTTTGCTGGAATCCATGCAAAAAATATATATATATGAAGTTAGCTTTAGAAAACAGACAGTCGTCAAACTGGAACAATTTGACTTGGATACACCCTTGTGTTTCTAAAACTAGAATTAAACAAAACAAAACAAAACTTTACATTTGCAGAATAAAATCAAAGGATAAAAGAAAGAAACAAAAACATTGAAGGAGGAAGTAAAGGAGAAAACTGTAAAAGAGGTATTTCAGAACTTTAACATTTTTGTGAGTTGGTGTGTCGAGTGAAAGCAACCCTTGTCAGTTTATCTTGTGCACATTCAGTTATATAAACTTTCACTGACAAGTTGACGGTTAATTAACACAATATCAGAGTTTATCAATGTGACAAAGCTGTGCAATCCTCACCAAAAAAAAACAACAAAAAAAACAACAACAACCATAGGTTCCATTAATGCAGTTGAAGTGAATCTCCTCACCCGATCCCAGCCTTTACCGTGTTCCTCAAAAAAGTGCTCAATGTCTTCAGCATACCAAAACCCGTTCGTTTACGGTGGTGCTCAAAACCACATGCTAACATCCGTCATAACTGTCCACAAGCCACCTCCCTGAAGTAAAAGGAGCCCCATGTTGAAAATAGAAATAAGTTGCAATGCAAATATTTGGATCCCACTAATATGATCTGCTATATGCAAACTGTCTGCATCCTCTGGCGTTGACAGAAGGGGTTAAACAGTAGAAACTATGACTATATGTGTCAGACTTTGACATAGCTCTTTAGTAGACTTCTAAGGAAGATCATCTCAGTTTTACTGTAAAATGAAATGCTTTGATTTCCTTATCCTTCTCTTGGGCATTATATGTCTAATAATTTCATTTTGTAATCAACTATCTTAACATACATAAGCAAAAAATGTAACTTCACGTAGGATGTTAAACTTTCTTCTCTTTCTTTAGATGATCATTGTTTTTAATAACTCCCAGAATTTACTAGGGCCCCTTTAGACTGGGTTAAAACCATCTGATGGTCTCTAAAACCCTCATGATCACTCAGACTGGGTCGTGCCAAAGCCTACCCAGATTTCACATTTCATTGTGAGGCCAACTATTTTATTACTCTGCTCACAATTTGTTTAATCTCTGTCTCTCTCACCACTCTATATGTGAGGTTTCTGCACCTCAACCTTCAGTTTCAGCCTTGTTTCGGAGAAGGTGGCACCACAATCGTTTATGTGGTGCTTGCAAAATGTAACAATTTTGTATTAACCTTATTGGCTTCTGCTTAATCTTCCTCGTTCCCCCTACTCATCGCCAGCCTCTTTCGAATCAAACTTTTCTTCTGTGGTCAATGTGCTTTCTCAAAGGTGGTAAATCGATTCACCTCCTGATCCATCACATAATCTTATTTCAGTCTTCATACAATCTGAAAAATACGCTGATCAGCAGAATATGGTGCAGTTCATAACACTGAGGATAGTGAGCAGCAACTTTGCCTGTATTACAATTGCTAACTTTTTTTGTGCAGCCTGAATAAGAAATGTGACACAAAGATCAGCAGGAATTTCCTCTAAGATTCATATTAATGAGAAAAATGCTGGGTGTTGTAAACGACGCCCCTGTGGATAATGCTCTGAAAGCAACATTTAAGTAATTGGTACTGGAGGGTTCATGCTTGCAATTACTTTTGTGCAACTATGAAGTGGCTTCTGGTAGCCTGGGGGGTATTTATTTATTTATTTATTTTTTTAATTCTGAACTGCAGCAAGAAAAAACAAACTTTTTGCACAAGGTGTACATGCACAATTTGGAGTTGTGTGCACTTCTCCACAGCTGTGGAGCCTTGTTTGATGCCCAGTACAAAACTATATCTATGTTCAAGGTGGAAGTGTATTTATTAGCATGGAGTGTTTGTTTAAGCTGCTCGGTGAGATCCTATTGGTTGCAGCCTCCTGCGAATAGCAGCTGCTCTGCAAAGTAATAAATTACTTGAGTTCTTGAGTTTGAGTAGAATTAGGTTGTAGGCCAGTGTCTCAAATTCTGATGACCAAACCAACTGTGGTGCACAATGCCCACATATCATGAACAAAGGTTACCAATGCAGGACTCCTTCATGCAACACTGAAGGAGTCATGACGTTAAAATGCAAAGACCATTTTAGCGTCATGTTCTGGTTTTAGTACAGACTTGATATTTATTACACTATGCATTTCTTGCTTTATTTGCAAATTGTCTGCAAAAAGTGAATATTTTTGATTAGATTTAGATTTCCATTGATTTTTCAATTCAGTTTCAATGGGTTCAACTTGTGATGGAATTTAATTGTTTAACAAAAACTCTCCAAGATCTTTTATATATGACTAAGTAAGTGACGTCTTAATGCTGGTGATTTGTGAAAGGCCAGTCTCTCCTCTTTTCCTTCTCGGTCTTTCAGTCACATAAAAACAAAATTGTCCATGGATGGATAAAAGACATAAATGAACAAGGAAATACATGTACTGTAAGTGACAGACAACATAATGGGGTCATGCAACGTAAAACCATTCATGCAACATATCATGGAATCATGCAACATAAAATCGTTCATTATAAGCCGGATAAATTTCCTCCTTGGCCCTCATTCTCCAAAACCCAAAATTCTCCCTCAGGTCCAAAGCAGGTTGCAGATTGTTTTCTAGTCTCCCGTTCACCCCCCACCCCCACCCCCCCTCCAGCAGAGGCTGTAATGCCCATTGTTGCTGCTTTGGCATCAGACACACTCACACAGACTGGCAGAGATTCTGCTTCCTTCACAGCATTGAGTCAGTCAATGTAAGAATGATTGTGTTTATTCACACAGAGAGACTCATAAAATAAATGAATTAAATGGAAATGTTCTGGTTGGGGAGAAAGAGCCAAGCAGTTCCACAATAAAATCCTATCTCTTTGTGTTTGGCAGCTGAATTTCTTGTCCTATTTTGTTGGTAAAAAAAAAAAAAAAAAAAAAAGTTTAAAAGACACAAAGAGTCAGTCTACCTGAAGCAGCATTGGTTGTGAAAGTAAAACTGTCGTGGTGCTGTGTTATTTTTCGTTCCTCTGAGGAGTTATCGCGGCTTAAGTAAGCAGAGTTTGGTCGCAGGTTTCTCCTGGCGACTCTGTAATGCATTGTGGGTAATGCAGTTAATTGGATGCCACTGAATAAGTCCAGCGAGGCTCACAAAACTTTCCCCTGCAGTCATGTGGTAAATACCGAAAAATTCTCCGTTCCACTCTTGTCCCCCGTTGTCCTGGAAGTTGGATGGAGTAATGCTCTGTTCATAATTTCAGCTGAAATTTCAGCATGTCACAGCGGTGTGGCGTAGATGTTTACTCACTGCTGAAGCTGACAGGTTGTGGACACTTCAAACAAACCTAAGAAGAAAAACACACATAAAAAAAGAAAAAAAAAAAAAACAGGGTGAAGAAGGGAGATAAATGCAGCTGCAGAAAACATATATCATAGCATAATTTGTTTGAAAGCATGTATTTAAAAGCCAGAGATAAATAGAAGATATGCAGGCATACGTAGTTATAATCTGTGTTTGTGTGTGTGTGTGTGTTTGTGCCAGCCTTATAATCAAAAGTTGGCAGGCAATCTGAAGGGTTGTCTCAGAGATGTTTATAGCAACTCTTTGAACCATATTGCATCGTAGTAAAGCAGAAAAACCATGAAAGTCGTCTCATTGGCTAAGCATGCTTTTGATGATCATCAGTGGAGCTATTTAAGTCACAGTAAAAAGCATCCAAAATAGGATTTTAATTGGATTCAAACATGTAGGCTGCTTCTTTTCAAAACTCGCAGATGAATCTGGTAAACAAAATAAATAAAAACAAATGGCTGTGACCTCCACTGTCTTTCCAATATAAAACGGTTCGCAAAGGTTTTCACACGCCTTGAACTATTTCACTTTTTTGTCACACCATGATTCTTATGCCTCCATAAAAATCGAATTTGATTGGATTTCGGCCTGGTCTTTGTTTGCCTACCTAGGTGTAAAACGTTAAATATTTCCTTAAAGAAAACAAGAAAAGAAAAGAAAACTTACCTTGACACATTAAATGCTGCGAGGTAAGTGTCTCATTAGATTGGTATAGATTTCATCTTGACCATAGAGGCGAGTTCTTGTTTGGTTGCATGTTCCCGCCGTTTCTGTCTCATCCTAGAAATAATAATAAAATAAAAAAATAAAATAATACGTAAAGTCTCGTTCAAACATACAGCTGTGATCCGTTCTGGGATGTGTGCTTGTCTTTGTGTCTTACCATATGACAAAAATAAGGGAAAGGACGGTGGTAAGTATGAAGATGGAGAACAAAACCAAGAGGATCACCAGACCCAAATTACCATCATCCTCTTGTACAACACCTAATGTGGGAAGAAAGTGGGGGGGAGGGAAAAAAAACAAAAGATTTAAGCAAAACAACATATTGGGGGCCTACCAGGGTGGAAGACGCAAAGCAGCAGGAAGGTGATGAAAACGGAGCAGCGTGTGACTGAGGAAAATTGGGACAACAAAAGGATAACAAAAGCCAGTGGGTGTAGCTGAGTTTTAATAAAAACAGAAGAGATTTCGCAAATTTCTAGTTTGTTGTTTACGAACTAAACAGACTGCCAAAACACTGATGATGCGTTGCTGGATGTAATTACTCCTGGGTTAAAAGTCAATCGGAGGATTGCTGTTCCAGATTTGACAAATAAACATTCACTGATTACACTTTCATGGACGCAAATGATCTGAAAACAATCAGTTTGAAATGCATTATCAACATTTTATATGCAGACTGAAAAAAAAAAAAAAAAACCCTGCAAAAAATCAGTTTTCAGCTTGTCTTTTAATTCCACTCACTTTCATGCTCCCTGGTCTCTTACATGTGGGTGTTTGTGTACACTTGCAGGTTCCCTGCATGTGTACAGTTTAGAAGGGATAATTGCAACTGCAGCTCGCTTTCAACTCTGTTTCACTCAGATATATGGGTGCTAGTATCTAGGAACCAAAAATCACATCGAAGAACACGACACGCTGTAGGAGCAATGTACTACAATTATATGTAATGGAGGATAGGACCAAACAAGAGGTACATGTTTGGTCTTATCTAGACTGTAATGACTGTAAATAATGCCCTCTGAGCTTTCAGCTGCATTAATGACTGATTAGACATTTATACGCAGCCAAAACAAACACAAGAGCTATGAAGCAGATTATCCTGCAGTTTTCCTTGATATCAGGCCAATAAATAGTTAAGAACGCAAGACCCAAAACAAGAATGAGGAGAAATGACACAAGCTGTGCACATCCTCTACCCAGATCATGAAATACATTCGCATATAATGAACAGTTCAGCAAAAAAGCAAAAGTAGTGACATAAAAAAAAAGTTTGGAGAGAAAACAAAGCTACAAAGTACAAAAGTAAGTTTTGAAGTAATTCACAACCCTTGAACCCTTCCACCCTGGAACATTTCTACAGTTAAATACTGTAGCATATTTTCTGGTGATTATCCAGGGAGTCTGAAAAATGATATGGCACAATGTGAAGTGGAAAGAAAAGTGGATCTAGTTTAGAAAGTGTTCCACAAAATAATGTGAAAAGCACACACTTATATTCAATCTGTGAACAGCTCACCCTATGAGATGTTAAAAAAAAACGTCCCTGACACTGAGAGTCTCCCTGTGTTTCAACAGCAGACATGCATTGGGCCCACATCATTGTCTAAACCAATCAGAGATGGCACAGGGCGGGCTCCCACCCTCTGATTGGCTGTGGTAGACCGTGTCAATGTTGTGTACTGCAGTGGACCAGAGGTGAGCAGGCTAGGCTAGTCAGATAAACAGAGAGGCTGTAGGAAAGTTAAGGCCTCAGTCATCTAAAAATCATCATCATAATCTCAGGATATGTGTGTCAGAGCTGTGGAGGATGTGGGCGTTTTAAATCTTGATGTTTTGGTTTTGTCAGTCTGGTTTCTGCATTACACTGATGATAATAATAGTGTTATATTTTTCCCTCCAGCCTAAGAGCACAAGACTTTTCTGAGCGCATGTATCTGTGTGATCAGTCACCCTCCCAGGCCTTCCCACTGCATTTATTGTAAAAATCCATAAGATGTTCAGCCTTTAAAATATTTGAACTTACATCGCTTCATTCATTCATTTTATCTTGCTTAGATTTTAGCTCATTGAACCACTTCAAACCCTTTTTCAGTTCCTTTATGTTTGCTAAATTGTTAGTCTTTCATCAGCAAATATTGCCGTATTGAACAGTGATTCAGGAAAAAAAAAGCTAACTTGTAAAACTGCAATGTTTAATGTGATGCAGTTGAACATTTGGGTGCAACTCAATTTTGTGCTGTAGAGAAAAAGCTAGGCACACCAGCGCAGCCAGTGCAAAAAGTTAGTCCAGAAGCATGCAACGTGATCCTGGGCCAAATCACGATGCTATTTGCTCACTAACATTCCTTAGCAAATCTCCAAGGCCTTTACAGAATAGCTGCATTTATTCATAGACACAACTAGATACATATAGGCACTAAATATAAATAATCAGCAAAGTTTTCAGGCTTCTATTTTTAAAAAATAGTTGACAAAATTACGTGCAATTTTCCATCCTCTTCACAATTATGTAAATACTTTCCCAAGACGCCATTATCCTTAGAGGCTTTTTTTGTAGGAATTTCTGGCGCTGCCTACATAATTTTAGAAAGAGTTTAAACAGCAGGAAATGTGATTCACCTAATTAAAAAAGCATGTGGAAAACACAGAACGAGTAGAGGCAGTGCTCTAGCTCTACATTTAAAATACTTTTTAAGGATAATGGTAATGAGGAAATTGTATAAATGTGATGACAACTGGCATCACGTTCATGCAACAAACACCCGGTTTGTTGCCGAGGAACAAGACTGCCAGGGGTCTGATATTTTAAAGAGACAAGCGGGTCATACCGTGGGGTTTGGAGGTGAAAGTTTCAGACGGCGTGCTGAAGAGATAGATATCGTCTGGGTCATCTGAAGGGTGAGTGGTGGTGTCGGCTGCAACGCAAACAAACAGATGCAAACTTTGCCGTCAATGTACCAAATCCCGTGACTCAAACCACAAAAGAAACCTACAGTCAAAGTTAATTATACTTAATGAAATCTGTACGTGTTTCTGGCTGCGCATCAAACACAAGTAATTAGAACCGGCTCATTTCCAGCACTTCACCATTCATCCAGTTTTACTGCGTCCCAGTTTTCTATCCCGACATTGTTGTCTTGAGTCCAACTCTCTTAGTAGATTTGATCTAAATGTTTCTTTCATAGTTTCTCAAAAAGTTACAATATCGCCGAAGCTGTATAGAAGGTTTCACTCATTATTTTTGACCTATTTATGTCTAGTCCAATCATTTCAGTCAGCCCATATATTTTCATTTGTCACCAAAAATATCCATGAAATATCCATTAATGTGTCCCACCTCGCCAGGGCGTACGGAAACTCGGGGCGCTCCATTCGCTCCACTGGCTCTCCGGGTTGACGTCATCGCGGGCCCGAACTTGAACCTGGTTGCTGTGGTGCGGTGTGGCGTCGGGTATTTCAATTGAATTCTCTTCTGTCATCATCTGTTTTTGGACAGACAAGAAGATGCTACTGACGGGACAATCATAACGCCGAATAGAGCAGGGGTGGCGAACCAGTTCGGCATCAAAAGCCAACAATGTGGGCGAGGGTTTGATTGACTTACCTCTGACCAGTGCATGGATCCCTGTGGTCTGTATCGAATATGAAATCTCAGGGGAAACAAAGGGTCCTCTGGCCAAGACGACGGATTCTTCCATGTAACCCATAACTTTGATGGATTACCTTCCACTTCCTCTATGAACACAGACCGTGGAGGGTCTGGTTTCACTGTAAAAGCACAAACAAGTAGAAAGTTAGAAAGTGAATAACTCATTTTCATTTTTGCAGAAGAAAGAAACATATTTTCTTTAAAAAAATAACAGTGTTTCAGCTCTAATGGACAAAAAAAGTGTAATTTAGAACCAAGCAGTGTTTCCTAGCGTTAAATTAAGACAACTCTCTTTCACATAATTTAGTTTTATGAGACACTCCCCTTTAAAATAAAAAATAAAATTGATAAAAATCACAGATTTCTTATGCAGCCTTACAAAGTTCATTTAGTCTGATTCTGCGGTAAGATGTCTGGGACCCAAGAGCGTTTGTCTCTGTGACTCCAAATGTGTGGATGGTCTGCCAGAAAGCGGGATCTTCTACAACACAGCGCCTGTTGGTGGAGTCCACGATGCACACTTTGGTCGGCTCCTTCTCTTCCTTCCCTCTTGAAAACAAGATCAAAAGTGTTTAATTATTATTACAATTTAAAAAAAAAACAAAAAAAAAAACACAACGTTCTGAATTTGACCGTTCCGATGCAGTAACTGTGCTGTACCTGAAGGAGGTGTTGTACTTGGCTGGCAGGAAGGTTTTCACAGAGTCCTTCCAGGAGCAGCGAACAAATGTGTGATTGGGTACACGGCAGGAAATGCTCAGCAGCCCAGGGGGATCTAACAAACAAGAGTGTCCCCATTATGAACCGAAACAATCAGGAGGGCTTTGACCAGCAGAAGGCAAAACTCCCAGTTCCTTAGAAGGAAAATCAGTTGGAAGCCCCTTCCTGTTTGAGACAGTGGCAGGATGTGGATGGCTTTGTGATGGCTGATAAGACCAGTTTCCTCTGAGGACTAATAGCTCTGCTCCATTTATCACTGACTTCATAAGTAATCTTACTATAAACAGAAAAACATTCATAATTCTACAACGACCTTTCACTGGAATTACACTCACAAGTCTTTCAGTTTATGCCTCTTTCAGCTTTGCACACCCAGAAGACATTTTTGCTCATTGCTCATTTTGTTTATTTAATTAAAAAAAATGCTCAAACGGATTTTTATCTACTGGTCTGCACTAACTGAGCCACTAACTAACATGAATTATGAATGTGCTTTAAGCTATACCGTTATGTCATGTTCTAGCAGGTCCATGTACTGCCTTAACACTTTGTCATGTATGCATCTCCAGTCACTTCCCCATCCACTGTGATTATCTTTTCTTGTCCCTTCTGAATGAAAACATGCCTGAAGCTTGGTCACACTGCCACCATGTTTCACCTTGACTGCTATGTTGGATGTTTTCAGTTTCCCTTCCATCTAAGCAGAACACCCTCCATGATTTTGCTCTGTCCTTTGCATGAGCTGCAATATGTAACTTTTATAAAAATATGCATGTTTTTACATATTTGTTAAAATTACCACCAAGATTGTCTCGTACAATGCGGTCATGACAATGACAGTTTGAACTATGTTATGAATAAAATATCTTTTTTTATATAAAATAATATTTTTGTAAAAGTTTCATAGTGCAGTTTTATGGTAAACGTTATCGCTGACCTGTCTGGTGTGTTGCATTTGGGATTTGGATCTTCATGATTTGTGCACCAATGTTCTCAAACAAACCTCCCTGTTTGTGTGCAATCTCTGTGGAATGGCTACAATTCTACAGAGAATACACACCAAGAAAAATGTACAACAATTTTGATATTTTTGTTCATAAAAAAATAATAATAATAATAAAAAAAAATATGAATCAGCATTCATCCGCTTCACAGCCATGCATTACTTTCAGTTAGTCTATCACATATAATACCATGAAACACACTGAAGTTTAAGTGATATGAATACTTTTGCAAGAAGACATTTTATATGTGTACTACTACCTTTAAAACCTACGTATATCTGAAGAAGTCAAAGCATCACTTACAGCCCAGTCGGAGTATGACCGAGTGGAGGAGGAGCCCACTGTCGTCATAGCAGCTGTAGTTGCCCTGTGCTGATTGGTCGACGAGGAACAGGACTAAGCTTCCGTTGAATGTCACTTGGTGCCACGACGACACGGAGCTGTGGTTGTGACGCCACACCACAGGGACACTGGACAGAGGAAGGTACTTTATTAATTTTTATGATAGCAACTGATTTTGGGGAATCTTTCATACTAACTGAGCTCTTTGTCATTTTTGCCACAATACTCGTGAAGATGAAACTTCCTCTTAGTGCTTGTAATATGCTGGTCTTCCTACCTGATTTGTGACTTCCCGCATGCCAGTGTCACGTTGGACTCCAAACGCCCAAACTGCACGTCCGACACTGCAAACACAGACATCGCATAAAACGTTAAAGAGCGTTTCATGCTCGCTTCCAGAATGTGCACGCCGAGCAGTCTGACATACAATGTGTCTGTACTGTCTACGTTAATGTGATTCAAGCACAATCACTAGCAGTCCAGTCAGCAGGGTTACAATAACATGACCATACACGGTTCGGGATCCGGCAGACTGAGGAGTCTTTGGCACGCATTGGAAAGCTGCTGCGGAGTGTTTGTGTTTTATCTTTGAAAGCTGGTTGTAGTCATTTTCGAAATATTACCGTCTTTCAAATAAATCCACTTTGAAACCGTTTTAAAAGTAGAGCCCCGCTGGGACCAATAAAGTAAGTTACACTTTAGAACTCAAATAGTCAAAAGCAGTAGACTACATTTTACTCTGTCTTGTGTCCTGATTAACTTATTATTTGAAGGCAATAAAATAAGTAAGTAAATAAAAAATCAGAAGCAGTACCCCACTACAATATACTGCATAGACTTGTTGTTATGCATGTTAAAACCAAAAAGTGTAATTTAGATTCAGATATATAATGTAGCTTTGGAGAAAAACAAAGAGCATATGTGGACCGATATCCGATATCATTATTGGATCAGGACAAGAAGCAGGTGTGCTCTGAGCTTGTGGAAAACAATGAGATTTTAATCATTTCATTAGTTTGTTTCTCAATACTGTTTAGTTCAAACTTACATGAAAGGTATGCCAAAAAAATATCACTTTTTGGAACTTGGACAAGGCCTGATCATAAGACAAACAACCATTAGTTTGTTTACTCCATGTGTCCCACAATGCAACATAAACGTGGCTAAGCAGTGATGAGCTTCAGATATCTTTACTGGTAGTGCTACTACTAGTTATGGTCAGTGCTAAATAGATTAAATGCAACTTTTGGATTAGAGTGGACCAGATAATAATTATACTTTCATAAGAATCAGTAATCCAACATCTTTATATCACTTCAGGATTAATATCGAACTGCTAACGGTACCGAAGCTGAATAAACAGAAAATGCCAGATGTAGCTTAACTGCAAAAGTTTGATGATTTCTATCACTAACATGTGGAGAAATCTTCAATGTCAATACTTGCCAACTCAAACAAAACTGAAGGGTGGTGTTGATTTAAAGTATAGCAAGTGTAGTGTTTACTCGAGCAAATATTTGTGGTGGCTGTAGTAATTTGCAAAGAAGATATTCTATCTAGTGTGTGTGAGAGTAGTTGAGCACATGTTTAGCTTGGCTTCGTAATGTGAAAGCTGGCATTTACGAGAGATCAGGGGTGAAAAAAGGAAAAAAAAATAAAAATACAGCATAGTTTGGGCTGCCACGCAAACAGCTTCATTAATTCACAACCTCAGCCACTGAGGCATGCAAACTCCCTGCTGGCCTCTCCGACCATAGCAGCAAACAATCTACCCTTAGTTTTATGTTTTTATCTAATCTATTTCAACGAAAAACTGCTGAACTGCAGAAAAGTTATTTAATTACTAGTACTACCTAAAACGGTTCATGAATCTGCGGTGTGTCTGAAATAAACCAATATTTCATGAATGTTTGCTGCAGATCTTTAACAAACTTGGTTTTCACTGGCAGCTTATATTTAGCGTTTTTTGTTTTTTTTTCTTTGTAATTCTTTCTGCTGATGGCAGCTGCATGACCTGAAACAGCTGGGAATGAGTTTCACAGGGACTTTGTGGTTGCATTTTGATTTCTAAGAGTGAGAGACGAATGGTGAAAGGGGAGGAGAACACGGAAATATATTGAGACCGTCTAAAGTGAAATAAAGTTGTTAATAATGCTGTGGAATATAGGACATAGCTAATCACATATAACAAAGGGCATGGTCAATAAATTTTTATTTCAAGACGGATGTTGTGGGAGGTAAATTACTTTGATAAAACTAATGTCTGGTTGACCTGAAAACTCAAAAGTTACCTTAACAAAGAAACAAGACAAGAATTTTTACACAGAAAAAAAACAGCTATTAATATTGTGAGTAGATCTGTGGGTGCTGCAACTGCCACCCATGGGTCAAACTAGTCAAGCTGAAAATTGACTAATTGAGCCTGAGCAATTGTTGGATTCCTGTATTTCTAAGTGAATGAAAAATTCCTGAAATGAGAAACATTAGCCAAGTTTCAGTCAGTAGGTTTTACAGTTCAGATAAGAAAACATTAATACATTAAGAAAGATAAAGAAGGATCATGCACATGAATGTACAGATAATAACACAAACTGGAAGCAAAGTATTTTACACATATTTCGCTTGCATGAAACTAAAAAAGTAATCTGGAAAAGGGAATATTGCATTCAGTTTTGTTTCTAGTCAATATGGCAAGCATACAGTCGGCACCTAAATTATTCAGCCTCTACTGCAAGTTATATTTTTTTTTTTGTGAAAATGTAAAACTGTTCAGTTTTGCCATAAACAACCTGAACCAGAAGAGGCCAAAACGCTAAGTAGGACTAACACCGCAATTATATTAGCCAAATTCACAATTAAACTCTATTGTTCATGACTTGTGCAGGCTGAAAAATATTCAAAGACCTAAAGAAAATGTTCCATGAGAGCGGACGTGGTTTCACAAGACGCACCAGGAGGCCGGGGACAAGAGACCCATGATACTCCAACTAAAGAAGACTGGAGGCTGAAACTGAAACTTGTGGGGATACAACAATGTAATAGTCTCTGGGTTTAAACACTATGCAACAAGGTTATCTCACATGGTAAGAAAGAGTTCAGAACAAATCTTGACTTACACTGTCCATAACATCTCGATTACTAAAGTTTACAAATGGTTTTGTTTGTCCTATAATAGACCATTGTTCGTTCTTATTGTCTCACTTTCCTCATCAGTCTTTCCATTTACTCAGTGGTTTTATACAGAGCCAATTTTCAACAATTTTAACTACATTTTCTTTTTTCCTTTCACTACACTCCATTTCTTTTTTTCCCTGCATGTACGTGTGTGTCTGTGTGTGTGTGTGTGTGTGTGTGTGTGTGTGTGTGTGTGTGTGTGTACCTGGGGCCCTGGTGCAGCACAAAGAAATGGCTGGTCTGAATGTGTGTATTCATGTTTTATTGGCAGTGAAGTACATTATTCCCCAAACCCGCAGCGTTCCACTCATATCTGATTCTGCCTCTGGCAGGAGCACCCCAACATGTGCGCACACACACACACACACACACACACACGCATACACACAGACATAAAACAGCACATCCATTCATACACAAAAATGCGTTTATGCACACACTCTCTCTCTCACACACACGTCCACATAACAATGTGCACAGAAAGGCTTCAGGTTCGTCTTGACGTTAAAATCAGATGGCAAAGCAGACACAGAAACTGCAAGCTGGATGAAACTCGGTACTTTCAAAACAATAGAAAGGACCGAGGAGCCTCAGGGTAGAACGGACAGCCTCATGTGAAGGTCAGTTTGTTCACTAATTAAAATGAAAAAAAAAAAAAAGAAAAAGAAAAAATGGAAAGGAGAAAGTAAGAAGGGAAAAAGAAAGAAAGAAAAAAAGACAGAAAAAAGGAAAGAAAGCACACAAGAAAGGAAGAAAGATTTGATTTTCAGAGGCAAATAAAACTTCTTCAGACACAAATTAGCAAAGTTTAAAGTCCTTCTTAGTTTATAAAGTTTAGAAGTCCATAATAATTTATTGTAGCTCTGTCTATCAAGGCTGTGCTTTAATTACAAAACTACAAATAAAACTAACACTGTCAGAAGGACAAATGGATGAATGGATGAGTGGATCAGTGGGGTTAGATTTCACATAGTTCTCTTTCAAATGAATGAAAGAGAAAATAATCACAGGTTACTGGTGTGATTTGCAGTATGCTTTGATAAATAACATATGAATCAGGAAATTGTCTTATTTTCCTGCTGGTGGCTATTAGAAAAAAAAAAAGAAAAAAAGTTTCACCCAGAGCTAAGAAAAAAGAAAAAGGCTGACTTTCATTCAGACAGTTTATTGTCACAGTAAAACAAATTTTCTAAGAATAATCTGACTTGTAATTCCTGAAAAAGGAATGACACATCGAGTTGTTACGAAAATAAAATGTCTGCACTGCTTTGCTGACATTTGCATACTTGAATGTGCAGATGTGCATGAGTTTAGGCACCTGATTGTGTTATAAAATAGGTGAGCGCACAAAAACACAATTTGCCTAAATCGCTTAGTCACACCAGCTCATGAAACAACATCTGTGCAGTTAACTATTAATGCAGCCATGGCACACACCATAGAGGGCTATGCTTCAGACTGTAGGGACTGATCATAATGAAGTGAGGCAAAAATAATAAAAAAAAATTTAAGTTTGCTACCCCGCTTTGAAAAACAAACTGTTGCTCCATTTGCTCTGCTGGTCAGGTTGCTATATGTGCACATGTGTGGTCAATGGCAAAGAGGCAACCATCAAACACACATGTGTCATTTCTACATACCTGAAAAATCACCTGCTTGATAGCTAGGACGTTCTGCTTAAACTGAAAACACATTTAAATAATTACACGTTTCAATCCAACACCTGCTGAAACTTTGGCTCTGTTATCTATAGCCAACACAATCGCGTCGTCTTCAAACCATAACAGCCTCTCTGGTTTAATTAAAGACTGTTTTTACAGGTTTTTTGTCTCATGACCTAAAGTTATTACTGAAGGTGTTGTGCTGTAATAACCTTAGTCAAGTTTAAACAAAAAACCGGAGCTTCAGGTAACCATCTGTGGAAAATCAGGGCAGGAAAGGTGAGAAGTGCTGTTATTCATTTAATTAATCTTTCCTATAGGGTACCATGACACATCTCTCAGATTTCTTTGCAGCTGAATTAGTTACCTAGTGTGGGAGTTTTTAGCCATTACAGCATACATTATGAGCTCTGACCTTATGAAATTGCTTTCACAAAAAGTGAAAGACAAGCACTGGAGCTGTCAATAAAGAATGACATTTTACACTTTCTTTCATGCTCACTCTAAGCTCTGTATGTGCCACCAAGTGTAAAGGATCCAGAGGAGTCCATGTCAGAATCTCGACAGGATGTGCGTCTCTGTGTGTGTTGTTGCTGGGTTGATGCGAAGGTATGTGCCCAGACAAATGTGCAGCCACATATATTTTCATAAAAATGTAACTGTCGGTTTTGTTTGAGAAGAAAGTGTGTTGAGGCGTGGGTGTGCGTGCGTGAGCATGTGTTACCTTCATCACTCCAAATCTGAGCACGGCTGGGAGGCAGTGACCAAGACAAAAACCAGATGACTGTGAGACAAACAGGACTGGACAGAAGGCCTGGCATCTAGAAAGACAGAGACACAGATGGAGGAGGAGGTTATTTAAATTTTAATCAAAAGTAACCATTTCCTGGTTATGCTTCTGGAAAAAAAAGATAAATACTGCAACCGATCGCATCGTAGTTCTCTTTCACGGGGTTTAAGGCCTCAAACAGGAAACGGTGGTAATTGAGCAAGCGAAGCTCAAGTGAAAGAGCTCTTCAACGTCAAATAACAGACTTTTCATAACAATTCATATACAAAATAACTATAAGATAAGTACAGAAAACTGCATTGTATTAAATGAGAGATAAATCCTGAAGGTCTGGAAAGAGGTTAGCATGTAAATATATTTAAAACATATGCTTTCCTCATTATGAAATTGAAAAGCAGCCTATTTAGATCCTGCACAGAAAAGACCTTTTATAAACTACAATGCATATATTATATATATATATAATAAACTACAATGCATATATTATATATATATATATATATATATATATATATATATATATATATATATATATATATATATATATATATATAAT
>NW_015113450.1:24175-63787 GCF_001443285.1 Poecilia latipinna | reverse complement strand
AAAAAAAATTTTATATAAAAAAAAATATATATTATATATATATATATATATATATATATATATATATATATATATATATATATATATATATATATATATATATAATCAATTCAGCAGTGTTGTTTTTCATGAAGCTGCTCAATGCCGAAACTCAATGAGACATCTTCCGTGGGTTGACTGGCACGAAGCACGAAGCATAAAGAACCCACTCTTTTTTTTTTTTTTTTGAAAACAAACAACATTTCTTTCAATGTCAAACAGTTCTATAATTCATCAGGAGCAAAAGAGGAGACGAAGTATGAGCAAACAATGAGCGACAGACATTTAGTTCAGAGAACATATTTACACCTTGAATTGCATAATCAAAGTATCAAAACATACATATTCGCTACCAATACTTTTCACTCTGTTTAATTGTGCTAGACATGTTTGGATCAGGAACATTTCTTAACCTGCAGTACCACAGTCTGAGCCTTCGTAATGTGTCACAGCTCATCCTATTACTTTTTATTCATCACTATCTGTACCGTCTAACCACAGTTATATTTTGTTAATAAAGTCGAATTAAGCAAGCCGTCTTTAAGTTTTTATAAGCGCTGTTAAATTGTCCCACAGGCTGATTAAAACAGACAAATTAATCTGCTGTTTATTAAGAATGTGGCATCAAAGTGCCCTACACCCTAAAACAGACGTGCATCTACAATCAGGTTAGTATCACTGGTTAGTGTTAGCCTAACCCTAACCCCATCCATATATCATTATACTTTAAAAATGTCTCTGCAGTTTGAAAACAATCCAAACGAGTGTTAATCAATTAACACGGAAAATGTATATTATAAAATAAACTATTTAAGATGTAATAAGGGAAATCTGGATGCACTTAAAACTGTCTAAAAATATAAAATAAATATGAATACTTTGAAAGACTTTAAAAATGCAACAGAAACTTTGCAAAGCTAAACATCTTCTGCCAAGATTTCAGCCACGTAGGAATGAGTCAGTTATCGGAATCAAGGTATAGCAAGGCTGTCAACAAAAGGCCGTGGTTATTAAAAACTCAAACGTATTCCATCACACCATTCCTAAGGTTTAAGCTCCTTCTTAATGAGAAGACGCAGGAATTGCCGGAGGCTCTGTCCCTGCACAACCTCTGAGAGTCATCAGAGTGAGACGACTCCTCCTCTCCCCGATCTGCTGCTTCACACTGCTGGTCAGGAGGCGGAAAAATGGCGGCTCAACTTTTCTCTCATTCGTTTGCCAATATTTCCAAACCCAAAATTCAAGGATAGTGTGGAAATACAAAAACTGTGGTAATACAACAGTTGGAAAACAACAAAACACATGTATGCTAGGCAGCAGACTGCAGGCTGGTTATCTGTGCAGACAGCCATCTAACTAACTAGCTACTAAGAATTAAATTAAACGTGTTATTGTATAAAAAGAAAAAAAACACAGAGAGGGAGAGATTTATTTTTCTGCACAAGGAACTCTTAAAAATTTAAATATTGGATTGGTAAAGCCAGCATTCAGTCACGACAGGCATTTATTTTTGCCCAAGTCTAAATATAAATCTTCAAAACATTGTAGAAAACAAGATTGCTGTAACTGTAGTAGTCTGGATTATTTTTGCAACAGTAACATTTATGTTTGAAACCTTTGATCTGACGCCGTCAACCGGATATTCTTTCCCGTTATCACATGAGAATTTTGTAACAGTTCTACCCAACAGGTAGTAACCCAACGTCTACTGTGTGAATATCCCTGACCATTGCAAAAACCAGATTGTTCTCTAATGCCATCTGCAAAGACAATCTGAATTTTGAAGGTTTATTTACGGGCGCTTGAACTGCGATCACTGTGGTTTAGTGAGAATAACACTCCAACATGTGGTTCACAGCATCTCAGCCAAACAGATCATCTGTTATATAAACCTTAAAGTAAACAGGAGGACGAGGTGTTATGTTTGAGGCTGCCAGCGTCTAAGCAATGTGTTACATCTTAGTGACTGATTAATAGTGTTTTATAAAGCGTTATTTACAATATATTACAAAGAGGACTCTTAAGATGACGTGACAGCAACATATGGACCAACAGAAATAAAACTGTTGGTGTTTCATTGTTTTCTCCATACAATTTGCATCACAACATATTTTAATATGACCAGCAGCTGTAAATGTTAAATAAACAAAACACACTGGCACAGCTTGACTATATTACACCTCACATTTATGAAGTTTGACCCCATTAAATAAACACCGACCCGCGACAAGCCTCGCGCATCCTGGGTTCAGTCACAATAAGTGGTTGGAAATTTCTGCAGCCAAGTTTTCCAGACATACATCTTATAATCAACAACTGAATTACAGGTTCATTGTGCTATAAAAGTTTACAATAGCAGATTACCTCCTTCTCCAAATAATTCAAGCAATTAACCAAACTGGGAAAATTGAGTGGCTCCTACATAAACTGGTTCAAAAATATTCTTGACGTCTTTGCCGGGCCCCCTTGTGTCTACCGTGCTACGAGGTAGCACAGCTGTGTTACATTCACCACCGCCACCTCAGAGTATGGGGCAAATTTAAATCTCAGCTTTCTCACTCGCTTGCTTACATTGCCCCATTTTACTGTTAAGCTGCTGAGAAACAGTCCATGAACAAAAACTCAGTGGGAACACAGGATGGTATTCATAAGCTATACAGTGATGAGAAAAAGTAATTGAATGTCTGGCCTTTAGTGTGTGACCTTAACCTCAATTACACATGGGTTATGCTGCAAAACAGAGATCCAAATCACACCAGAAGGTCCTCCTCTTTATGGTTAAAAAGTGTTTTTTTCCCCTTAGTGGTCTAGTAAAATCCTGATATAAATCTAATTGAGACGGTGTGTCACAATTTTAAACGGTTTGTGCAAGGAAAATCCTTCCAATGTGGCCTAGAAAAAGTCTGCAAAGAGCAGGTCAAAACACCTCCACAGTGACATAAGCATAGCTAAGCAAAGCACAATTACTTATTCACAAGATGCTCAAGTTGACTAGGATGATTCACTCTGGCAACGTTTTTTAAATATGATTTTTTTTCATTCATTTAAAAAGTTTGACAAGCAAAACCAACTAATCTTTAAGGAAAGGTTTTGACAGTTCACTTTGTTCATTGTGCCCAGAAGCGAAAGACCTACATTCATCATTTTCGATTTTTTTTTTTTAGTAGCATAAAAAAACAACAACTTTTTTTCACATGACTAAACGTTTCCAGTATAATGGAAGTGTTATCGTAATGTTTTTGGTTTTTTTTGTGTGTTTTTTTTTCCCCGTTTTGTTATAGAAAGGACATTCTGATAGTTAAAAGGAAACATTTCTGCTGATGGATTAAAATGTGCAAATGGAATATTAATGAAGGACCTTGTCAGCAACATTTAGTCTGATGTTAAACCTCACAGACACGGTTTCTGCTATCCTCCACTTTCAGCCTGTTGCTTTCTTTTTTTAGACTTTGACACATTCGCCACCTCGTCTGCTTGATGGCTTTTCATCACTCACATGTCAAAATGTTCAAAGTTAAGTACCCAGATTTCTATTGCTCCATTAGTATAGCTTGCCTGTTTGATCATCTTAAAAAAATTAAATATGCAAGTCACATTTATTTTTATATTTTTTGGTATACAACCATAGGGAAAAATAATTCTTCTGTTCTATCAGTTCCAGTCGGCTGGTTCTTATCTGTATCTGACCCTGATGAGTTGTAAAGCCCCTGTTCTGTCTCCCAGTCTGATCGAGTTTTCCCGCAATCTAATCCCTGCCAGAACAAAGTCCAGTAAATACATTTTCTTAAACCATTTGATTCTCCTTAAACGCTGGCGTCCATTGTTTCAGTCGATACTAATGGTCAGCAGGACTGCATACATTTTTAAAGCAAAGAAAAGGTGAAAAGCAAGTGTCTTTAGAACTTCACTTATTTTAATTCACAAACATTTTGTGGTCTAAAAAAAAATTGTGTCAGATTATGAGCAGAGGTCCACTGAGTAAAAAGAAACTAAACAGAAAAAAAGAATACTTTTACCCTGGTTACACAGTAGGATCAATTTGACCGTGTAAAAATATTTTCAAATGTGAAAAACATGAGCAGTCAGTGTGTGGAAACTAAAGAAACACCTATTACTCAATAAAGTAGCTCTATTAAGAGCAGAATTGGAAAAAGTTATAATATTTTATTTGTAATATGTTTAATTGCAGGTCTGATTAAAGATGAGACTGTCTGGTGATTAATACTGCTTTCCAGGCTTCTAATCAGTACTGATCTTTAGTACTAGTCCCCAAGTCTCCACTCAGTTTTTATGTGAATGCAATCCATCAAGAGTTCTTTTTTTTTATTTTCTAACTCTATGCTAGACAACAAAACAAGCCTGATATTCTACGTGAAAAATACGAAAAGCATATGGGCAACATCAAGCGTCACAGAGCGAGATTGACTGTGTTGGCTGTGCTTTCTTTTCAGGTTGCATGTGTGTGTCTTTGTCAGAGTGTGTAATCACAAGCCAATAGCCTGAGTCACACCCTCCAGTCACCCTTCTACTGTGAATACTAAACCAAACCTCTCTGCAGACACGGGAATGTGGTCATTGTC
Source organism: Poecilia latipinna (assembly GCF_001443285.1). NCBI lineage: Eukaryota > Metazoa > Chordata > Actinopteri > Cyprinodontiformes > Poeciliidae > Poecilia > Poecilia latipinna. Next base: position 59,168 of record NW_015113450.1, on the reverse strand, counting down.
ACTAGGATGCATCTTTAAAGTACTCACAATTCGTAAAAGCAGAAAAACAACAAAAGTTGTAAATCCACCACAAAGCACAAGTTAGCCAGTCATAAAGCTGAAAGTGTTCTCCGAGCTCTTAACTACAGAGCGATAAAAAGTAATTGCTAAACCGGGACGTACAAACTTTCTCGGTGAAAAATGTTCCGCCCAATTCAAACATAGTAAAAAGTGAAAGTCACTGTATCAAGACAAAAATCAAACAATACCTATGTGCTGAGGGGTTTGTTGAAGATGTCTTTAACGGTTCTCAAGTCTTGATGATAAAATGAGACGGAGACAGAGAAAGATCACATTTAAAAAGGCTTTTTATTAACCAGTGTTCTCCATGGCAGCACAATCCCACGTAGTGAGTCACTCTGTTTTTGGCATGCCACTGCACATTCAGGCAGCTTTACAAGAGAAGAAACAAGACACTGAAAGGACAGACAGACAGAGAATAGAAGTAAGGGAGGGGGGGAAAAAAAGCCAGGCCTGGGGGGTCGATAGGAGGTGGAGTGAATTTGGCGAATCTTGTTTAAAGTTAGCTGATGGACGTATCGCAGATCTTGGGTGTTGTAGGGAAAAACCCTAAAGCACACCAACAATACAGTGCTGGAATATATGCATTTTGAAAAAGAAAAATGACTGTTGAATCAGGGACGCTCTGCTTTGCTGGCCAGTGACATAACAAATCATTGCAGGATGTCCTGTTCAGAAGGACAGGTCATTAGAGTACATGTCATAAATTAGAAACTAACAAAGACCGATGTTTCAATAACCCTACAGCCTCCGCAACAATAGTTCAAGTGTGTTTACTTGTTTGTGTCTCACATCTATTTCCAAGAGTAAAATGCTGACAAAACTGTAGGGTTTTAAATGACTTAACTGTGCATTGTGTGCGAGTGTGAATGAGACGGAGTGAAAAAATATACTCTGTGTGCGCGTGTACGTGCACTGAGCCAACAACGCAACGATGCCGAGCCAAGACGGTGGGGGAGGACTACAATGGAGCTGGTGTTTACCCAGGTCACCATGGCAATCCCTGCACACCCTGTCTTCCTGACCTTTCCAGGCGATAAGAGCACCGCTGACTGACATCCGTGTGTGTCGGTCTGTATTTCCATATGTGGAGCAGCTCAAAGCACATCAGCGGACAAAGAGCAGGGCTTTTTTTTTTTTTGACACACACACTACAGCCGTCTTTAAATGAGTGCCAGTGAATTTCTTGCTTTGCTGGTTGGGGTCTAGGTGTGAATGAGCTAATGGAACAAGAGAAGGGATAAGATAAGTTTGAAGCAAAAACAAAAGTATTCACTGCAGACCAGGCGCTGTCCAAAATATGAACGGAATATGTGTTGTATATGTACATAGATCAATTTGAAGTCTTATTTTCACTTTTTATCTCTTGCAAAAGGTAAACAAAAATCCTAAATATTAGCATTCAGTAGATCACCAATATTTAAGGAGGTTTGTGACCTCAACCACCTGTGAAAGGCTAAAATCCGCAAATACTTTGAAGCCCCACTAAAAATAGAGGGGGCTCTCACATTTTAATAATTTGCACACCAAATGTATAAATGTGCATTAATACACACAGTGGAAACCGTCTTAGCAGCAACACAAATACCAACATCCACGGCTTCCCTCATCTCTGCTCTAGACAGGACACATATAATTGACATTTACCCAAATGAATTTTTTTACACGGCTTTAATCTAATTAAAATAAGAGGGACAAAAAAAGAAAATGAATAAATTTCTGCTTGGCATCAAAGCCGACATTACCTGCTGACAGCTCTGGAGCACCAAGAGAGATAAACAACAAGGTGGTAGGGAGGAATGAGAGGTCATGGCAGGAACAGGAGTGGGAAAGCAGCGTTGTAAATATGTTACCAAAAAAGGGGGCTGACAGACGGGAATGTGAAGTAGGTCAAAGTGAACTGTTTCATTATTAAATTGGCACTGTCCAATTTGAAGTAATTGTCTTCCGTGTGACTTAATCAGTTCCACGTCATTGTGAAGGAATTTTGGCCCGCTCGTCTTTGCAACAGGATTTATGTTCATTAATATCTGTCACATTTGTGCATGCTTAGCTTGGTTAAGGTCCCGCCACAGCATTTCAAGCAAGTCAGGTGGTGGTCTAGAATTTCACTTGGCAAATACAATGCCTTGATTATTTTTTTTCCTTTAAAGGTATTTTGTTCAAGCTTTTACTGCGCCTGAGATCATTGTCTTGTGCTTTGGCCCAGTTTCTGCTAAGCTTCAGCTGCCAGTTGGCATGAGATGTTTGTATTGATACGCCGCGGTTGGTTTTCACTAAACATCTCAACCTCAGCTATGTCCGTCTAAAGGACGTCGCTTAGGATGTTTGGTGGTTCAAGTTGCATCCTCCACATTTTTTATTTTTTTTTTTGAAGATATTTTGATTTGTGGCAAACTTCCAAGCTAAAGGTTATTGTTTGAACTTTGTTCAAATTTCATTGTGGATGTTAACGGAGGGAATGTTGTACACACTGACTGAAATGTGTGTTGTTCAAGACACAACTCTTTGGTTTTCGCAGCTTCACTGACCATTGCACAATCTCGTTCTAGGATGAGCTTCCAAGCAAATCTGCTCTCGGGAACATAGAGGATGTCTGTAATGATTTCCACTAGTGAATGATCCTCACAGAAAAACCATAAAGACAAAAATGTTTCCAAATAGCCTCATAATCCTTCTCTGGTGCCGATGGTAATGATCTTTTTGCTTGCAATTTCTAGCTTAGGGAACAAAATAATTCTGATAGTTCTTAATCATGTTATTTTGCAAAACTTTAGAATAAAAGAAAATGAACTTTCTGTTTTTTGTCCATCAATTAAGACATCAGAGTTATGGCTCAGTTTTAGGGATGCAACAAGAAATTAGGCGACCAGAACCAAAGCAAAGGATTTTTTAGCTCTTCTTAGTGGGCCCTGTTGCTGAGGGGAAGTAAAGTTCAAGTTAAATTTTCAGAGAGATTTTAGAAGAAGCGCAAAAATATAAACAACTAGTCAAAAGGAAAATGACTTGTATTACATTTCTGTGGCCCAGTCAGCCAGTGGTAGATTCGGAGAGTGCAGGGCCTTTAGTAGATAATAGAAAGGCTTAGGCCTGTCATGAGACCAAATTTTTCTGGATGTTATTGCAATAAACGATAAAATTGTAGTTTTGAGAAGACCGGTTTCAAATAATGGTTAAAAAAACAAAACAAAACAAAAAAAAAGCAAGAACATATTCTCTAAAATCAATAAACTTTACATTCTTATGAACATTTAATACTGGAATTGTAAGACATTTTAAATATTAAATAAATAAATAAAACAACAGATAAATAACAAACAGTTAAATAAATTATGAAGTGTCTGTAAACTAAATTGTCTTTCAATAAGAAAAACAATAAATCATGCAAATGGAAATTATTGAACTCGTTTTAATTTATCATGCAATAAACTGGTTTACTGGTGATTGGGACAGGCCCAGAAAGGCTAAACATATTGGTTTTATGCCATAAAACATGCTGGAATTGTAAATGGACAAGCTTTTGAGAACCTCTAATTAAAACTAAGTGCTAATTTTATAATGCTACATACACTAACTGCTAATTACTAATTTAAGATACAAAACACAGATCAAAATTTTAAAGTCTTCAGTGCTATTTCAAAATACTAAAAGTCTTATCTGTGTATATTTTTTGTAAAGTCCATATTTACTTTAGGGTTAGATGATAAAGTGAAAATTAAGTATTATGCTTTAACTCTTTAAATGCACCTCATGCTTACAAAAGCTTAAGACTTTGATGACGATAACATAACTGATAAAACCAGAAAGACAATCAGCATAGAGTGTAAACAGCACAAACAACTTTATCTAGGAATACGCTGTTAATGAAAAAAAGGAGAGCTTTAAATGAAATATACCTTGCCAGAAATATTCAGCTAACAGGTTTCTCAACTTGTTTCTTACTTTTTCCCAAGCCTTAGAACATAAGAAGTAAACGCTCCATCTGTGTACTGAGATAACACCAAGACAATCTGCAGATTAGGCATTAAGCGTGCAGACACATGTATATGTGAAACAAAAAGGGAGAGGGGAGGACATTAGGCAGGAAGAGTGGAAACTTTAAATACAAAACAGCTTTTGGCTCCTATCTGAGAATTTTCCGTTAACTTTTCAATACTTTTAGACGTAAAAAATATAACTTTGTGTGTGTGGGTTTGGCACAATCGGTGCGTGCGTGTGTGTGTGTGTGTGTGTGTGTGTGTGTGTGTGTGTGAGAGAGAGAGAGAGAGAGAGCGAGTGAGTGTCTGTGGCAGTAAGGATCTTGGCTTCAGCACTATAATGCTGGAATTTCCTCCAGCTCTGTCGCCAGGGCAAGATGGCTACCATATGCCAGCTATTTGCACACACACACGCATACACACACACACACACAAAGACCGCAATCCTGTGAGCACTCAAGTTTGTAATACTGAAGCCAATGTAACATATAAATAAACACGTACTGAACTGCATCATTTGGAGTGGGGGTTGGGAGTTTGGACTTAGCAGAAGTACATCTGCATACAAACGCTTCTCTTTAGACTGCGCGTTGGTGTTTCTCATCAAAGAAGTACATGGCTAAAGAATTAGAAACACACGACTCAAGACAACTACTCAGCTACAACAAATTAAAAACGTACATATTCACACCGTCAGCGAATAAACCTTTTGTTACAATTTCCTGCCATGCAATGAGTTAGCTGCATAAATATCAACTGCAAGATTTTACAATGAATCCACTGTACTGATGAACCCAAAACATCCAAACTAAAAGTTTAACCTGGAACTCCCAAAACATATGTCCTACTTTTCTTTTTACGTGTTGATTGGGTCTTTTGTTTGAACTGAATGGTGTTAAATCCAGGATTTGATTCAGATAAGTAACCAAAGCAAGGAGGCTTTAAAAAGGATAAAACCAACTGGCTCATCCTCAAAGGGGGAAAAAAAGCCTCTATGCCATTAATTGTTGACATATTTCAGTTAGATATTAAGGAAGAAACTCAGTGAAGCCATACATTTCACTGAGATGTGAATAGGGTAGAGTAGTATTTATAATACTGCAGTTTAGAACTGAAATAAAATGTTGTAGGGACTCTAAGAAATAACATTTATTTCTTTAAACATGTTTAAATTGTTCTACAGTACAAATTAGTCTAATTTATAGTCAGCTAAACAAGATTCAAAATAACCAGTTGTCCCTTGATGCTCTCTGACTGGTCAAAAAATATCTGTCGAAATCAGAATAAGCAAGTCAGATTTTGAAGGAAACCAAAAATTATCAGCTCATCTCTAACTTCTGTGGTACTTATTACCAATCTATGAAGGCCTCTTAAGTTCAGAAAAGCAGCACTGCCTGGCTGACCACGCAATAATAAAAAAAAAAAAAAAAGAAAAACACGGAAGTACAGAAACTTAGCAAGGTCTATGGATTAATGATAATACACAAAAAGTTAAAGTTAGACTAACCACTCCTGTAAATGGCTCTTTAGCTTTAGTTTTCATTTTTCGCTCAGGGAAGGTAGCACACGTTGCTCCAGTTTAGCAAGGCTGAAGCCTTTATGCAAGAAAACCAAATGACCACAAACTGAGTTGCCAAGCAGATGTTGTCCAATGGAAGCTTCATGACTGCCAACAAGAAGAAAACCCTCTTCTTGGGTTTTAACAGTGCATCTATTGTTCCTTACAACCCACAGTTTTTGTGGCGCATCTACTGCCTGCTCCATCGTCATGGTAAATGCAGTCTGTATGTGCACAACACCATCCACATGTAGATGCACATCTAATAAAGAAAATGCTTTACAATAAAAACTGTATTCCCGTTCTCCTCACTGTTGGTCTTGGAAAGATAAAGTTGAGTCTTTGCCCAGCCTTGTTTGTCACAGTTCCAGTTGTTTTAAGCTTTTGAGCAAACTTAGGTGAGTAATTGTTTATTTTCTGAGGCCGTTATACTGACTTAAGATCAACACACATCTGCTTCACTTCAATGTTTAATTATCTCATCTTTCCCAATTTGAGGAACAAAGACGGATTAACACCCTCAAGGTGTCCCTGGGCGTTGAATCTCAAAGGCCCGTTGGCACATATACTCAGGAACTAACCGTAAACCATCACACATAAAATCTACCAGAAGATAATTACAGTATTTATAAAAAACAAATAACCAATTCGTTTTCCTAAACATAAATCCACCATGTTAGGATCATTTCACAAAACACATAAAGTCAGAATATCTTCAACTGTTTCAGCATGTACTCTGACTTTAGTAACATTTACAGTCACAATAAAACAAATTATACAGATTTTTTTATACATTCAGTATGCAACAAGAATTTCTGGGCGTACTTAGCTGAAGTTCTACCCCATCTTAAGTATGCCACAAGAAAACAGAAAGGCATGGATTACTAATCGTAGTAAGGCTTTTCTAATACACATGAATCAATATATTACCTCCACACTTCACTTACTGACTACCTCTCCAATTCAAGGTTTTTCTAAATTTTGTTATTGGAAGTTTAAGCAACTACAACTTCTATTTTAAAGCTCATTACATTTCTTTACCAGGATATAAATAGATGTGGATGGTGAAGAGCAACATCCATAAACTTAAGAAACCGTAGTAGTAGAATCATTTGTGTTCATTCATATTATTTTTACTGTTGTTGTTCATATTTTATTACACTCATTCAGTATTATATTACCTCATTTCGTTTACTATTGTTCAAACTAAATGCCAAAGTTAATTTTTAAACACCAAACTTGGTGTCTTTCTTTTTCACATAACTAAGACGCTGTGCTAAATAAGAAATGTTTTTCTTTACTTCACTCAATATTGTTAGACCATGGTAAACTTTAAATGAACATGTCTTCATGCTCTTTTGAAAAGGAACTGTCACACATCACCAAATAAATACAACAGAAAAAAAAGAGAGAAAGGAGGAGTTTCCACAAAAGAAATTGAAACCATAAATCACCAGAAGATGTGATTTTATTGTTCTTCTTAACTTTACCCATTTTAACGGTGGTTAATTGTCTGGAGATCATTCAACGGAAATCAGCTGGGAGTATTAGATTTTTACCGTAAACCACATTTTATTACAGTGTTTAGGAAAATACCATGGCAATGGTGTACTGGTTGTCAAGAGACTTCCAGCCATACGCACATTGACCCCAAAGTCAACCTCTCTCTGCTCTGACAAATCCCAACCCTTCCAACAGCATCTATTAGCATAAATCGGCTTTCTGTCTCCTTATATTGTGAGGTTTGTTTATGCTGCTTGTTCAGCGTGTGAAACGCAGCCGAACCGTTTGACTCAGTGCAGCTACTGGCCAAAAGGAAGATGATAGTCCAACACACATCTGCTCTGTGTGAGCCAATGACAGGGTCTTTAAACATTACTCCTCCACATCTGCTCTCCGTTATTCCTCCAAAAAAGTTGCACAGAGGCACATATACAGCACAATATGATTTATGATCACCAACGTCAGCTACAGGTTTGACAATGAAATCTAAAAGTATTTCAATAAAAAAAAAAAAAACGTTCTTTGTATTTAATCATAAGAAAACAAAATATCCGTTTGCCTACATCTGAAAATGCATGAAATGCATGAACAGACACACTCAGAAAAGCTCACACATATTGCTTGTTAATCTTGCCTGATGTTAAACTCAAAAGCAATAAAGTTAGTTAGCTTGGATTGGTTCTGCTCTGCCACGCTCCTCCGATGATCTGCTCGGCAAGCCGCGAGTGTCTGAATCTGTGTGTGTGCCTGTGCCCGGGTGTGCATACTAACCGTAGACTGGCGCCTCTCTACTGCTGGAAGTAATTATAAAGACATGAAGCAGATAGTTGAAGATTGCTGTTTTATCCAACACTGAGACGCTCTCATGTGCATAAACATATACACACAATATCACAAACTGCAGTTTCCACTTCAAAAAAAAATTAGGTATTACATCCATTGACACTATATTATTAGTGTAAAAACTGTGATGACAGAAGCGTTCTGAGGTTTTACCCAACAAAACAAAAATGTTGAGCTGTCTAAGCCCTGACATGTCAGATGCCAACTTTTTGTCAGAATGCCTAAGCTGCAACACTGAGTGCTCTCTGGTTTCCATATTATGTCAACCGTTACCTTAGAAATGAAAATGTACCTAATGCTGGACTATGACCTTTGTCCAACAGTAACAATGATAGCTTTGTGCATAATTTTAACTCACCCTTTTGGGGATTTAATGTGATGTTAAGCAACTCGTATAGGTGAGAATGGGGTAAGAGGAGCCATTTTTCATATTTACATCAAGGCAACCTTAGTTTGGTTGCCTCCGTTGTCTGCTTCTGCCACTGAAGAGTCAATTGGAAAAGACTAATCTCTAACCAAAAGTAAGGCTTATATAAAATATTCGACACGCTACATTGGTTAGCTAATGAAAGTCACGCACTGTTTCACATAAGAGTGTTTTGCTTACACTGTATTTTAATTACAAAGTTGGATAGGTGTCAGAGCTGACGTCATAACATCTGGAAGGTCAAACTAGCTGCTGATGCGAGTCCCTTAAATAGTGCATTTCAAATCCAAACATTTCTGGGTTAAAGTGTGCCTCAAGTGAGTGGAAAAACCTAATGTCACCCTTGGGTACATGTACACACATGTGAACACATTCAAAAGACAACACTCAACAATTAGGAATGTCCCAGTCCGACCTCAGTTTTCAGAGTGAATCAAGTAATTGGTATGGAAATCTCTGAACACACCCAACTCCTGAACCTTGATTTTATATTAAATGCACTGTATTACAGAATCCATTAAAAGTTGTCAAATGCCAACATGTCTGCAGTTAATTTTAATTAGAAAAATTAAAATTAAAATCTTCAGCATAAACTTATGCAATATACTATGTACATTATACATGGCTATATGCACAGTAAAGAGTACAGTACTCAGTAAAGAGTAACTAATTCAAATTTTACAACTAAGCAGAGGTGCTCCTCTGATGCTTGAAAAAAAAAAAATCCTGACTTTTGTTGTTTGAAAATTTTTTCTTTGATTATATTCCATGGGAATTTTATTTATAAAAGTGAACATTTCTAAAATAAAGCCAAGAATTAAACTGGATGCTGGGCATATTTTCCTTTTTCTTACAAGTATCCAATTTCTGATTTAAAATATTTGCCTTTGAGGCACTTAAATCACACATGAAACCGGTGGAAAATTACTTGTACGGTCATGCTAGACGTAAAAGGAATGTAAGAGAAATGTAAAAAATTTTCAATAAACCCTGTTGGTCAGTGTGATACCATATACACATATTGTAACTACTGTTATTCAAAACTCCTTCAGGTTGCTTTTAATTTCCTTAAACTCAACCAATGACTACTAAAATGCAGCTACAAATGGTTAGGATTTTTACAATCTCTAAATTTAAAGTAGAAGTTTTATAACAGTCACATCATTGGGAAATTTGTAATTTTGCAGGGATTTTCCACTCCTGTCATTACAGCTACAAAAAACAGAACCTTTACACTACCGACAAACACGGAAACTAAAACAAACCCAAAAAGTTGATCATATAGACTGATAATTTTGAAGTTCTCTGGATTGTGCACTTATGATGAAGTAAAGCGATGAGAAACAATTTGTCTACAAATAGATATGAAAGGGATCATCCTTTCATAATCACAAATTCTTTTCACATAACTGATAAGAATTATTACATACCAGCTTTAGCAACATCACAATGTTCGAATAAAGAACATATTTACATACCTAAAGATAGAGAAAGATTTTGTCTGGGTTTGCCAGATCAATTCACAATACAGAGTCCACAAAACAGGAAATAATCAAAAAAGGAAAGTCATAGATAAATATGTCCAAGATGCAAAGATTGACATGTTTATTGGGAGATAAAAATATGCATATGTATGGAAAAATAAAACAGAAGTTTATTTTTCCTCCTAGGGCTCATTTTAATTTGAGCCCTAGGATTTATGTGTGCTTTACTCTTGACTACCAAATGACCTTTACACTACCGACAAATCTCTCACCGTGAGCCGAGCAGGAAGGAAAACATGGCAAACATACACCCAAATTACATAAACATGTTTGGGCACACCCCCCCCCACACACACACACACACACAGAGACCCACACGTGATTTAGTTATCCCTCCCCCCACCACCCACACATATTTCAGCTGTCCCACACACACATATACACACACACACACTTGCACGACCCTTGCTTGCTAGAACCGTGAGTCACTCTGCTGGGAACTCCATGCTTTCCCCATTACTACAGGCTGGATGACTGACTGTCCTGACATGTTGTGGAAGACAGGTATTGTTTTAGCCGCTAACAGAAAGACAATGATGGAAATAGGCAAAAAGAGGAATAAAAGACAAAAAGAAGTAAAAAAAAGTATTTAGAAAGACAAGAGGAGAAGAGACAAGGAAGAGTTTTACTGTATTTTATCCCAGGAAGTCGGATGTGAACTGGGGTAAAAACATCTTGGTTTCCGTTGTTGCATTTAAAGCTTGACGAAGCCTTCGGGGAAGTGAAGTTTTACTTTTATTTAAACTTATAAAGACATAAGTGGTCAACTTCAAGTGAAGTTGACCACTTCCTCTCTTGGATTGCAAGCACGAGCAGCATTAGCTATAGCGCCATCCTCCGGCAGGACTATGCAGCCTCTTCTCTTTGTGTCATACTATTTCTAGAGGTTGTTTTTCCCCCCCCTCTTTAGATTAGCTCAATGTGCTTTGCAAAGGAATGTTAGCCTAGTAAGTGGTACAAAAATGTAAATCCCATGGGAAAATAAACATGAGAGAGTTTCACTTTCTTCACTGGTAGATGACTGCTCTCTCATAAATACAGTTGGAAGAGGAAAATTATACAGATGGTGGTAAGAGAATGGTCATAATAAAATCTACATTTAGTTTAAATAATAGCAGTTCTTCTGCATAACATACACTAGATTTAAGCAATTCTTTAAGTAGATATTTATTGATTTGATGTAAAATGTATTAAATGGTGGGAGGTTAAACGTCCAAGAGGTGAAAGAAATCATGCAAAACCGAGGGGTTCTGCTCGCATCTTTCCTAAGAGATGGTCTTCAAACAGGGTAATGAGACACCAATGGCTTTCTCAGCTAACCGTATCACACCTCAAGTTCTCACACAGCATTCAGTATGACCTCAAAGAAGCCTCGGTAATGCATTTCACTTTACCTTCCTGGGGAAATGTATTTTCAGATGAAATTTCTTGGCCGTATGTGCTGTATCAAGACACGAGGGGATATCTGGAGAGATTCCCACAAATTTGGTTTTGCTGACCCTCCCCACAAGGATGCACACTGATGTACAGACCCAAAATAAGTTCAGTGGCGTTTTGACAATGTGGGACTGACTGTTGTCCACAGACCAACTCAAAAACTGCTTTTCCTGAATCTGGAAAATAATCATGCATCAGCAAAGTAAAGACAAAGTGGCTGAGTACATATCCCTGTGGGACTCCTCTGCTTAGTTTTCTGAAACACGCAGTCATTTGGTCTCTTGAAAAAGACATCCAAAATCCTGTCTGAACAGACAAGGTTTCACTTTAAGCCACTGGGAACAAAATCTTGGCACCAATGTCCATTTTCTCCTGGAGTGATAAAATACTGTGCAGGGCATCCAGTAACATGATGTAGTGTGAGGAATGTTGGAAGATCTCATTAGAGGATCCACTGCACTCCACTAAAATAGGCAACTGTGGTTTTCATGGACAGCTTGATATAACATCAGCTCAAAACTGTGCATGTTTTATTTCTTATGACATCTAAATATATTCATATGTGTTTTTGTATATTGTTTAGGAATATTCTTTACAGACACTCTTTAAGCTGTCCCTCTATCTAGAAAAAGTAGGTTTTTTGTTGGTTCTTTTTTGCCTTTTTTGTATCCTTCGTTGTGCTACAGACAACTAAGATTTCTCTGTAAAATCTACCTCCAAGTCAGCAGCAGTAGAATCTTTCAAAATGTCACTTGGCCCTCAGGCTTTATGTGGGTTGAACCTTCCCATTCTGCTCCAGTCAGCTGTGAACGGTCTCAACACCTGCTCACTATCTTTGTTTTCTCCCCATGGCTGCAAACACAAGGTGGTGGATTTTATGTCTGGCGAATGAGCACTGGCAAGTCTTTTTGAATTATTTAAACACAGCCATGGTGTCGATGTTGTATCCTGTTTGTTTATGGAGGATAATGGAGACAAGTACTATGCCTCAACGTTTGTATGAAAAACAGTGTCCAGAAATATTTATTTTTCTTTCTTTTGATGGTTTCAAGTGATATTCAAAATAAATCTGAAAAAAAAGTGTAGGTCTGAGTGGCAGAAAGTTTTCTGAAGCAAAGATCAGGCTAAAGAATCACACAGTAAACAACCCTAACAGACTCAACATCCGATTAAATCTAAATAACACACTTACAGACGAAATCACATAGTTGAGCCCCTGTAGAATCTAAAATGAGACTATCCACTTAAGGCAGGCTTTGGGGCTAATGGATCCTAAAAATGTCAAGCTGAAGTGAAATCTCAAGAGACTTTCTGTCTTTTCAGCAAAACCAAGTCAGCAGAGCAAGCATGTCACATTTGAACGAATACAAAGAAACGTTCAATTCTTGCTTTATATATTCATTTTGCAGAAACAAAATCAACAACCTCACAGAGTTCTTGGATTGCACGTGAAAAGCAGACGCAACACAATTTGCAATGATGTCTCTTTCAGCATGAACAAATGTCCAATTACGAGAAGACCCCCCCTCATCAGACTGCAAGGCTCCATGAACAGCGCTGGCTTCACAGGGAGCAGATTATCCAAGCTCGAGATGGCACAGGAGATAGGAAGGCTGATTTACAGAGCACCACCATGATTTGGTTGAAGTTTGTTGACTTTAAGATGCTTGGTGTTTGTTTGTGTACGTGCATACGAGCATATGCGAGTGTGTGTGTGTGCTTGTGTGTTGATGGGATCCAACAGAAAGATTAAAAGGGCTGTTCATGATCAAAGGCAGAAGCAGATGGAGGGTGGAGTTTAACCAGAGAACCCTCTACATGACCACACTAGTTTGAAGTAATAATCTGACTTCGACTTCTTACGGGCTAAACTACAGAATTTTTACCTCAGTAAGAATACACTGCAACATGTTTGCACCTGCAGAGATAAGTTCTAATTTATCCATATTTTTAAATATTTTAGAACTATGACAGTTTTTTAAAAAAATGAAGAATTACATGAATGTAAATTGATAGAAGCTGGACTTGATTCTCTTCCTTTTTTTCTAACGCTCACTGAGCACAGGTGAGCTCAGTACCACCGCCCACTTTAACTTGATCTAAATCTTAAGGCAAATGTTGACACAAGAAATAGACTATTTAACAAGTTACAAAAAGGAGGTCAAATAAGTTTATCATCCTACAGAGAGGAACGCTTCTCTTCTGTGATAGTTTGTGGACATTTAAAGTGATTTACAATTAATTTTTCTACATTTTAAACATGTTCCCTTAAAGTATAGTCTTATGTAGCCATTTAGAAACTCTAGGGGACGGCTTTTCAAATTATGTTTAGCATGCATTGAAAAGATCTGAGTGCAGATGTGGTATGAAAAGAACGCTTTTTTTTTTTTTTCAGGCTAGATGATTACTCACCACAATCTAAAACAAATGTTAATCTGATTACTTTACTGGCTACAGTAAAGATCCTTTACTGAAGCTGTCTTGCCAAATGCACTTTTTTCCAAACACTGTTGCTGAAATGTTCTGATGTCTGTTTGACAAACAACCTCAACATCTGCTGTATGGTTGTCATCAGCAGGACCTTCTCTTTGTCTGAAAAAAATACATCTAACAAAATGTTGTCGGCTGCAAATGCAGAGGCCACCATACATCAAGCCAACAAAGCTGTCGCTGGTTTTTGACATCTGTTTAGAGTAAAACAGTACTCAGTCAGCCATTCCTGATTTACTGCAAGTTTGGAAAAAAAATCAAACAAAAGTGAGACTCAAGAGAATATTAAAACCCACCATAAAGTGTAAAAATAAAAAAATAAAAAGTTTAATGCATCAATTCTTAATCAGGAAAAAATTTATGAACTTAGTTGTTTATTGTAGAGAAAAACTGGATGGTGAATAAAATTCAGATTGGTTGACTCGTGACTGGCGGATCAAAAAGCAAAGAAGATGATCTGTTTCCAATTAGTAATCCTACCATGCTACAGTATCAACAAAACTCTTCATTTTGCAACCTGTGTTTGAGTGATGATGAGATTACTGACAGTTTGCAATTTTAGTGTTGGTGAGGCGTCCCAACATGAAGCGAGAAGAGGCACAGAGACGTCAGAGGAAACCAAGATGACAGAAAAGCTGAACAGAGCACAACAAAGTTGCTCTGTTTTGTTCTTTCGAGCTTTCGATTGTTGCCTTGGATAATGCTGGTTTTGGAAATTTCATTTTATCTGTTTTCTGTTAAACATCTGTTGTTGCAACGCTAAGTGTGATAACAGCTAATATAACATATTGTACTCCATTAACATGTCAAATCAAAGCTTTACCAAAGCTAAAGATCAAAAATCTACCACCAAGTAGATCAAACCAAGTTCAGATCAAAAGCTTTCTAATAATTATTTGTTCAGCAAGAGAGAGGATGCAGTAGACATGTCAATTTACATAATGTACCTCATTGGTTATATAATGCAATAAAAGTGTTGCATGTCGTAATTCAGAGAGGACAGAGAATCCCCTACAGTGATACTGCAGAAAAATGACTATTGGCAGAGTTTGCTTTGAATCTTCTTAAACTTAGAAGGTCAGAGAATAAAGAGTGCACCCACACCTCCCAACGTACATAATCACACCCGACATGAGTCATCTGAAAAGCAACAGAGTGCAGCAAGTTAACAAACACCAATTAATCTGAACACCAAAATATCACACCAGGGTTATGTTTAAATAAGGTCTAGCTGCATTTTAATTGCATGAAATTCGTCCGGATAAAACCATTGTCTAGTTTTTACCAACTAAAATAGTTGGGAAAACCTAAAAAACATACATATTTTACAAACATTCATCATCCCCCAACCTGTAAAAACACAAACTGATTCATTTGCAAAACCTATTTGAACAAATGCAGCTGTAATTAAGCAACACAGCAACACCAGTGAAGCCATGACTTTCTACTCATTTGTTTTTGTCACCTGTCTGCCAAATCAGATATGATCATCATGCTCGATAGCATCCATTTATCCTTTAAGTGTGCCAATGCTCCATAAAGACAACAAACACAGACAGAGCTAAAAGAGAGGGAGTAGACAGATGTTCAATGCTAACAGGGAAAGAGGGTTAAAATGACAGAGGAGAGAGAGAGGGAGAGAGAGAGAGAGATAATGTAAAGACACAGGATAAGACAAAAAGACAACATATAACTAGGAAAAGGCGTAGCACCACTGAAGCATCATCTGGAGTATCACAGCACACACATACCACTGTTAGACATGCCAGCAAAACCCAACTGACTGTCACATAACTTAAACAGACAAGTCCATCAAATATACATCACCTCCAGAGTGAAAATAGTCACTTCCTCACAAGAAGAACACATGAAGGAAACATGGTTACTTCTTAGGGAACTATATTTGTCATCTATTCACCATAAGGCACTAAAATAACACTCTCTACAAAAGAAGGGTGCGCATATAATCAAGTTTATTAGCAGATAATCTATATGGGGTTTTTCTTTCTTTCAGAAATTGTGTGAAGTTTGCCTGTTTTCAATTCACAAACTACAGCTTTGCTTTTATTGTGAATCTGATTCCTTTTCTTTTTAGTCACTCCAGTAACATGTAGTAAAATCTTTATAGAGACAATAAATGATAGGCAAGAAAGATTAATTCAACACAGGAAGATTTAGGTTTTACAAACACTTCATGTCAGCATAATAGTTTTTAAAGTCACATCTGAATCAGTACATGAACGAAGGCATACGTTTTTGTCAGCATTGAGATATAGTTTTAAAACCATAATACTTTCTCACCGTGTGGTTTACACAATTTAAAGTCGGATTGAAACAATTTCTCTAAAAATGCTCAAGATAACACGCTTGGTGTCTTTCATAAATCTGTATACTACTCAGAAGTTATGTTTTTTCATGCAGTCACTTGTTTCTTTTCAGAGCAACTGTGCTCACACAATGTTTCAATAAATGAAGTGTGGTGGAGAAAGACTGAGAGGAAAAACACCCAAAATGTTGTGGGTCTGGCACTATATCAATGAAAAGAAAAGCTAGCATATTTTTACAATAAATCAAATTAAGTTTGCATAGTAGTACAACATCACCAATAACTTTCCAACAACTTAAAAATATTCTTATTAAAAAAAGACAGTCAAAACTAAAGGAGCGTCACTCTTAAGTCTTAGGCAACCAACTATAGCAGATAGCGAAGGCCATCTGCTACCTGAGCAGATAGCCCAACTCATCATGCTGCTAATACCATTATACTGTTTCATGTGTTATTCATTAAGGAATGGTGAAAAAAAGAAGTTATGTGGCTCAGCATAAGAACTTGAAATTTCTATGATATTTACAGAGAACTGGTGCAGTCTTTGTATCAAAATAGTAAAAATTCTAAATAAACATATTACCATAATAATTAGTTTGGCAGATTTTTATTTGCATTAGTATAAATAATTGTCACCTTTCTGTCTTAAAAAATAAAATTGGCATGGCATTGAGGGCAATGGTCAAAATAAAGCTCACAGAGGAGATGGGAACATACTGATACAACATTTAAGAGATAGGAAAAGAAAATTTGCATTCATGACAACCGATTTCAGCATCGCCTTACTTGGCAAAAATATCAAATGTTTTTACAATTTTTGGAGTCTTAGTTTCAATGAAATGTAGTTTTATTGCTCAAAAATTAAAAATAGTTTTCAGAAAAAAACAAAACAAACAAAAAAACTGGAATCCCACGGAAAAAGCAATAAAAATACAAAGATATGTTTTGGTCTTTATAGACTTCAATATGCAAATCACACTTCCACTTCTACACAGTTGGGACAAATGTTGCAGAAACATGCCTACAATTCCCAGGAGATGAAAATGTACCTTTGAACCAAAATAGCAATTGAAAGTATAGCCTTATTTTGTAAGTGTATCAAAATACTAAATACTCATACTTTCTAAATAAAAATGAACTTTCCTCACATGAGAATAGGGTTTACAGTTGCATAACAACCAAAACTATAAAATTAAAATTTAAGCGTGGGACAAGTACAAATGTCACTACAGGAAATGCTAATGAGAGACATGAAACCACAACACAAAGATACATAAAACAAAGCTCTACTTTTGACTTTTCCTATTAGCTCAAAGATCCACAGCCGCCCTCTGAAAATGCACTTCACTGATTTACAAGTCTAAGAAGTCTTCAATGACAAGTCTGAACAAAAGTTTTTAAAACAGAAAATTTCAGAAATGACAGTAATAGTAATCGAGACCACCTGCAGGATGAAAGCCAATACCAACAAACTGAAAAACTCTGGTGCATTTTTGCCTGACTGTTTTGAAAAACAGTCCTGTGTTTACTTTATGCTGGTCTGGTAAATAACAGTGAACAACATTTGAAACCAACACCCCCAACAGAGGTTTTCCATTAAAGACTATTTACTGTACCTAGCTTGAATAATCTATCAAGTAGGATCTATTTTCAAAGTCACCACAGCATTGATTAAAATAGTTATGATTAGTTCTAAAATACTTGTATGTAAAAGCTCTCCAGGAAACTGTCTAACTTTGGAAAGTGCTTTTTTTTTTATAATTCCGGAAACCTCACACAAACCCTTTAAAAGGTGATAAAATAAATCAGGGACTGTCTGGATTTCAGGGTTATTCGACTATATATATATATATATATATGTATATATATATATACACAAAAAAAAATCTTCCTGAGTGGAGGCTGTTAAGTAACATATTTCCATCAGCATGAAATAAATGCATTATTTATTTACAGAGAAAACCTTCCTTCATTCACTTAAAACATGAAGCCACACAGACATAATATAAACACTGTTAATGCAAATTTCAATTTAAGACCTTTTTTCAGACCAGTGTGCTTTGTAAGACCTACATGAATTATGAAATGCAAGTCAACCTAATTACTTCCTTATGCAATATCTTATTATTATGTAGCTAACTTATCAACTTAAGTTAGTTAGATGAACCTCTGTGTATCTAATGTGTCATGGTCATGTGAAGCAACAGTTTTTGCTTTTATGTTACAGAATTGCAAAGGATTTTACACAAGATGCCTATAATGGTTATTTATAAGCTTCAGTCACATATTAATTCAAACATAAATACATAAAGCAAGCCAATAAAAAGCAAGAGTTCGAACAATGCTGTGAATCTGTTGGAAATGTGTGTTGTTCATACACTGGCAGCAATTGAACTTTGAGAACTAAAACTACAGGTGTGAAAATGGATGTGTGATTGAAGAATGGAAAAATGTCTTAGTATAAAGTGCTTTGGTGTCTTCAGAATAGCTTTGAATTCCAGAAAGCTCACTGAAAAGAGAACTTGTCTCTTCTAGTCCTTGAACGTTATTGCTATTAGATGTTTTATTAAAATTTCTTGCATTTATCCAAAACTTAATTTTTACTTGAAAGTGTATCTTTTGTTAACTTTAACCCTTTTACGCGGGGACGCGTCGCCGGCGACACATCTAAATTTGCAGTACCGTAATTCCGCCACACGTAGCGCTATCTGAAAAATTCCAACGGTTTCTGAAAGGGGAGACGTTGCACTTTCCAGCAAGTATCGGGTTAATACGGCAACTTCACAGCTGCAGCTGCAGAGAGTATAGACGGTATATTTCGAAAACAACTTGCTGGATATTGAAAGTTCCAGTAGTTATCGATACATGGGTGAGTATATCAGCTCACAGGACATTTAAAGAACTACTTACAATTAAAATAAGGAAGGTTTATTTAGGCAGACGCTTGAAACTCCGGCATAAAAGGGTTAACTGACTAGAACATCTTCAACACATTACCAAAGACTATTTTTAGGGATAAATAATTTACAATTCTTCCTCTTTGCTCTCCACTTTGAATCAGTCCTCTGCCCCAGACAGTCCTTGTTAAACTCGTCTAGATTTGGGATCTTGATGTTGACATTACTTTGGGCTTTGAGAATCAGATCACTAATGGCATAAATGGCACATCATTCAAGCCAGTGTAGAGTTTTTAGAATTGGAAAAAAAAAAGCTGAACCGACTATTCAAGAATAGCCTTGGTCTTGTTAGCAATACCAATGTATCCCAAGGTTTTAAGAAAAAAAAAAAATCATACTTTCTTTCATGTCATTTATCCACACTGTAAAGAGAGGCTGGCTTTTTTTTACAGCCCTCCTCCATTCCGCCAGTGTTCTTTTTTTTATTATTATTTTAATACTTTTAAAATCTTATATTTTAAGGTAATTAATGTCCATCAAAATGCAAAAAAACCAAGCTATGAGAAACAAGTCCTGAATACATATATACATGTAACGCGAGACTTGTGACAATCCATTCTAGACGCAAATGTTACAAAATTATCAGACATTAGTAGAGATGCATTTCCTTGATCATGGAAATTGCTACCTTCACTTAGATTTTCAGAAGACTGTCAAAATGTCAAAATCCAGAGAGCATTAACGCCCAAAGGAAAATGGTAGAACAACTCTGCTTCCCTATGTATCCTTCCTGTTATCTGCTGGGCCTTGCTCTCTACCAGCCTGCATAAACTACAGACATTTCTCACTGAATTGAAGATAATATCCTTTTAAACAGCCTCTCAGTACTTTCTCTGACTTTCTGAACAATTATGAAGACTGAAAATGCTGTACTTTACTCAGTAACAACTTGGACATTGGTAGCACTTATGATGAAGCCTTTACTAATCAGACAAAACTGGGTCTTGATGTTCTGTTCAAATCTGCTATGAAAGCAACTTAATGATTACCTTACAGAAGTGTCAGTATAAAAGTAATGGAAAGGCCAACTGAAGCCAAAATATTGGCATAAAATAATTGAAAAGTCCAATTTATTAAAGTATCAATCATAGAAAGAGTAATACACTACTACAAGTAGTGTGGTGAACTCAACAAGAGTTGTGATAAACCCGGTCAGAAAACCCAGAAGCAACTTGACTCTGTAAAAGCTCTGGCAACTGTAAAAGTCCAAAATAAGAAGGTCAACAAACCCAGAGAGACAAAAATAACGAGGAACTCTTTGTTAAGATCGTTTCATGAGTTAACAGAGATTCTTTAAGGTTTGACTAAAGTAGAAAGTGCATGAGCAGCAGCACAGAGGGATACAGACCCCATTCGAGGCCCCTTAAAGTTGGTTTAATATCAAGGGCTGGCTCTTTTGTTTCTCCATCTCTCACATACACACCAAGTGCAGCATGGCCTCAGACCTGGCACGCTGCTCTCAAGTTCTTGGAGCAGATTTCTCTCTAATTTGGAGTTGATTGCTGTGGGCCCTCTGTGAGTGACTAGTGAAATATGAGTGTGGAGTGAGTATGGAGGCTTGGACGTCGTTTAGGGCTGTGTGCATTTGATTATACGAGTGTGCAGGCACAAAGCCACTGGCCAGTCTGAGTTTGTGTCTTTACATGTATACTGTACGTGCTTGTGTGGAGCTTCTATCAAGGTCTATGTGGAGCCAGAGTATTTTTTTTTCCTGTGCACATGTGGTTTTTGGCCAGAGCTAGTGCAAAGACTCAGAGCAGTCTGCAGGGAAAGCGAAAGGCAAAGCTGAATAATTACGTTGCTAAATCCAGAATAAATTATCTGGAGGTAAGTTTCAATGAAGCAAGTTGTTCCAAACTTTAACTAAAGTAAATAAGTCAGACTGTCCTTGTGCTGTCCAAAATCACACTATTTGTTTAAGACCAATGTCAGAGAAACAGAGGGAACTCTGGGTTTTTACAGAGAAGTGCGTATTACGTTTAATCCTTTTCTGTGCCTCCTGTGTTCTTAGCGATTCGTTTCATTTATTTTCCCATTTTGAGAGCTTATCTTAAAAAGCACCGTAACAAGTAACCAGAGAGAATTCTTTTGATAAAAGTCTTCCAATGAATTACTGTAAATTCAGAAGGTGACTCACTAATTTGAGTTGAACAAGTTCAGAATCCCTCCCTGATACAAAACTGGATTTTGCAAAATCAAACTTTAGTTTTAGTTTTAGTCTCAAGATCTCTTGATTTTTTTTTCTTTGTTTGGTTATGGGGGGGTGGTGGAGGTTGGGGGGCGGAGGTTTGTTTTCTTTTGGTTTAACTAATTAAACTGTCATCTTTAAAAATGGTTGGTGTTTGAAAATGGATGGTCAAGCCTTCAGATGTATTCCTACCCGTACCTCAGAAATTGAAATAAAAAAAAAAAATTATATTTTTAATGAATTAAACAAATTTGCATTTGTACAATATTAAAAATTGATGTTAAAATACATGTTTGCATAAATGACAAAACAAAAGATAATAAAACTACCTGAAGCTCTTCATTTTTCTACCGCCATGTTTTGTAACGCCTTTGTCGAAGGAACAAAAATCTACCAATGATTCTCAGAATAAGGTGTGCTGTTCAGGATACACCAGACCCGTCACACTGCTGTGACATAATCTCCCTCCAAAGGATGCAACCTCTGAATCTGGATGCATTCCTGCTTTAAAAAAAACACTTTAGATTCTTTTCTTTTTTTTGAGGACTCTTATAAAACCTGTACTTGTAACTAATTTTAACTACTTCCAAAGTTTTGTTTGTCCTTTTTAGCCTGAGTGTTTGCAAGTAAAAATACCCTAAATGTTTCTTATTTTAGAACCAACCTCTTAGCCAAAGGCAAACATTTATTTTTACAGTCCAGCATGTTTAAGATTAGACTCTCTTGAAGGACGTCCCACATAGCAATCATCTAAACTCCATCGTCCAAACTCTAAAATGTAACGGAGTACAGAATGTTTTCTGCTACAGCTTTCCATCTCAGTCGGGACACCGGGATAAAGAAGGACTCAAGGAAGGGAACAATGGAATAGCTGTTTTTCCAGCAATAGCCAGCGCACACACAAACATATCAATTGAGTGACCAAAGTTTTCTTGGATGTGATAAAGTTCCCTAGATATGCTCTATGTATTCATCTCCTCTGGCCAAAGATTCCTCCATCCAGATCAGTCTGTCCCCCTTGTAAAGGAATTCAAGTTTCTGAGTGTCTTATTCAACGACACAAAACCTCATCTGCAGAATGAAGGGATTCCTCCAGCCTCTCATGCAGAAGAAATAACTTAGCCAAAAAAGCAGGCAGATTTGGATGAAATAAGCTTTCTCCAATGGTGAGGCACGCCGGGAATTTGATCAGGATTATTGCAGAGCACCTCTCTTTGGATAATTTCCTGGCATGTTTTGTTGGGAGGAGACCCAAAACCCAAACTTCCTGGGGTGAGTATCTCTTCTAGCCAGTAAGAACCTTGGGTCCACAAGAAATATATGGATGGTGTCACTGGGTTTAGGGTGCCTCCACAACCCCATCTCAACGGTACAAGCAGCTTCAAGACAACAGGTGTAAATGGGATGATTAACTTTTCTACAGCTGATAGAAAACTCAAACTACAGATTTCAGGGTCTGGCCAAAAGTTTTGAGTTTTTTTTTTGGGGGGGGGAGGTTTTGACAAATAGTTTGTAATTTAATTAGCATTGTTAAGCTATAAAGCTTTTTATTGACTGTGCCTTTTTGTGTTTTACTGCGACAAAGAAGTCCATCACCAAAATGAGTTGCAAGCGATCAAATGTCAGCTACAAATTACTTCCAGGGTGTTGGCTCTTTTCTTTCATCTTTCAAAAGATAAGCTCGCAGTCTGAGAAAAGTAAAAAGTTATTTATATGGAGTATAAAAAATATCTGGGTAACCCTGGGAAAACTCAAATTCCCCAATCTTGAATTTATCGTATGTGCACAACAGAAGGAAAATGAAAGACATAATTCAAGAACTTGGAATTCAAATCTGAAGCTAACTTACTGAGAACACATCACTGTATATTCCAGCACATTGTTCCGGATCATACATTGAACAGTACCAGAAGCCAGACCCGGTTACCGTATTTGTGTGTACACACTTAGCAAATAAAGAACCCTCTGACTCCATTTCAAGCTGCATCATTTCTTTGAGGCAATGCAGACGCGCCTGGTGTATAAACACAAGCGTTCTGACGTCACATAGCAAGATCTGTTGGTCAAAATCAAATTTTACCACTGATGGGTCCAGTTCCACATTGAAATCTTACGCCTTTATTGCAGCTATAACTTTCCTAACATCATTACCCTTCATAGGAGTAATCTACACCATGAACTTTGACCTACATGCTCACATTTGTTAGGAAACATTGAAGAAAGAGCAATAAATCATTCTAAATCAAAAGACAATATCTTGCAGCAGAGTTTGTCCTATTCGTTTTACGACTTACCGTCCTTCTCTTACTCCTGGGTCGCCCCCAGGGTTCATCTTTCTGCTTGGCGTGTTTGCATTCCTGCCATACTCTATTTAAAGACTGGATCCCTGCACTGGCACAAGGAATGCACATCTGCAGCGAGACCCCTATGCCATTGTGTCTATCATTCTCACAGTATTTCTTTCTAATTGCATATAGAGTTTGCGACTCCCGTGCTCCCGCAGGAGCTCTGGCCGCACAAAAGAATAAATATACAACCAGAAAAGAGCTGAATGGAGAGTAATCTTGTTTGTTGCATCAACAAGTGCATTTGGTTGATTTAAGAGCCTCATTTATACTCTGTCAAGAGAGCATCTGCACTTGAGAGCTGGAAACCAAGAAAGTAAATGAGAAAAAGCAGTGGTTGCGCACAGGTCAGCGTGATATTAACACAGTAAGACAACCTTAAGTAAAAGTAATGTTTTTAATTATCGGCAAGTCTAACGCTAGGAGTTTCAAGAACGTCCATTCATTGTATCATGTTATTCATTATCATTTTGTTTCATTCTTGCTGCAGACGTAGCCACGGCTCGTTGTTTATGTTTTGGTCCAATAAAACTATGTTTTATTTACCTAAAGTCAAGTAGAGTTTTAAAATAGCCCAATAGTTTGTTAATATTTTTTCCAAGTATTTAGATAAATAATAATACCTAGTTTGATAGATAAGTAGATACTTAATTAATCCTGACACGGTCTGAATTCAGTTTAAAAATTATAAATTTGGAAGGTTTAGAAACATTTAATTATAATATTTACTTTTAAAAATGATCTGTTTTTTATTGTTGAAAATATACAACTGTACTGTAACAATCACAATGCATGGGTGAATAAAAAGAAAGCTGTAAGTTAATCCGACATGTAAAAAGATAAAACTTTAATCAAAGACCAACTGCTCAAAGCAAAATTACATTTGAAATAAATTAGTATTTTTAATGGTTTTGTTTTACAACTTTTCAGTTTTCAAATTGCATTTAAGGATACTAATCACCCACCTTTCACAAAGAATATATCTTTTATCATGTATCTGTTGTTTTTACCTACACATTACCTGGGTCTGATTGAATTATTTTATTTACATNCAAGNATAAATATTTTTTTTCTAAATTGTACTAAGAACAAACATTAAAGAGTTACTTTTTTTTAAAGCAGAAGTTGTTTATTTCAAATAAATATTTTATTAATAACTAAAAGGGTTTTTACGTTTAAAGTAAAATCCAAAAGGAAATAAACAGTTTATGCTCTAAATAAACACTTGAATAAAACACATAAAAAAATATATATTTGTAGAAGTTAGCTTGTTGTGCATTATAATAAATGTAGAAGCTAAAATCTCTAATATAAAGGGAGATATTCATTGTCTAGGACACTAAAGAAAAAGCGATCCAACACCAGCTAGCATCATGACATCCCGCCCCACAGAGCAACACTGGAGTACATTTCCCTCCTGTCCGGCGGAGAGAGGCGGATAAAACTTTTCGCCTCCCCCCTCCACGCAGCCGCTAAGCCCGTTCTCTCCTGATTCACAACCCCCGGCAAACTCACCTTGGACAAGCTCCGTGGGTCAAACGGGCATTATTATGTTGTCTTCTTCCATGGCTGTGACTTCGGCGGGCAGTTCTCCGACGAGAGAGTACAGTCGGACTTGGAGCTGGTTGGAGAGCGACAAACGAGATGAGACGTGATGAGAAAGAGTTGGAGGAGGAGGGCAAAAAACGAGGTCAGACGGATCCTGCTGTCTCATTGGAGGAGCTGGTTGTAAATCAGCCGAAAGAGTGGGCGAGTCCTAACTGTAAAGGGATTATCGAGACTGATCCTAATTCAGAAAAAGTTCAGTGGAATGGGAAAACAAGCTGGCTGCTGGGAGAGAAAAAAAAACAAAAAACATAATCGTTTAAAGATTTTTATTTAGTTTTAGCATTTTTTTTTATATATTAAACTTGGTGACACAATGTCAACTTCATTTTGTATAAAAATACTTTTTTTTAAATGGCAATGATTTTTATAAAAAAATACAATAAATGTAATTAATTAATTAATTAATTAATTAATTAATTAATTAATAAGTTAATGGTTTATTAAACTACAATTTGTTCAACATATAACCTCAGAAAATATTTAAAAACTGAAAGCAAGATTTGGGTGCGAATATTCAAAAGACTAAATAATATGCACGTAAGTCCCGTTTGTTTAAATGACCGAGTTGTGACCCCACTACACCCATGTTATAACCATAAACCAAAATCTGGTATACTTTTGTTTGGCCGTCTACCTTTCCTGTCAGAAATGTAGAGGTTAACCTGCTGGATTTCTTGAAACTGATCAGGGTTTTGTACATGGTCCATACATTTTCAATAGGATTGTGGTTAGGGTCATTCCAGAAGCTTAATGTTAGTGCTGTACCCATTCTAACACAAGTTTTGAACTAATTTTCTTCCTGCACCTCAGGTGCCAAAATTCTAACCATTTATCTAGTGATTCAATGTTTAGTTGAATCACTTCAAAACCAATAAATACAACTTATGGTTTCAAATATTAGAATAGTATACTGCCAGGCATGGTGATTGTAGGTTTTGGTGAATTACCTAAAGTGGGGGCAGATTGAAGGAAGAGTACAATGTTCAAATTCTTCACTTCTTCAGAATCAATAGAATAGCAGTTGAAACTTGTAAACAATTGGGTGTTTCTGTTAAAACATCCAAACACGCATCAGAACACTGAGAGTTTAAAGAAAATCCACCAGTTCTACAGAGCTGTCAAACATCCAGCCAGGATTATCCCAAAAGCATGTTGATAGCGGCACGAGGTAGGCAGGGTATATATTATTCTCACCCAAATAGCAACATGCATTTTGGGTACTATGTAGACATACAGTGTCTTTGCTGAAAACAATGTCCAACTCCTATTCAACTCTGTCTATATTCATTATGCAGGTTGACAAAAAACATTCTCACAGCATTATGATGCCACCGCCATGTTTCACAGTTGCTGGGTGTTAGTTTTCCACCACACTCAACATTTCAATTTCACATGAAGTCCAAAACGTTTCATTTAGGACTCATCTTTACCTTACTTGTCATGATACAGAGCTGGGATCCAAACCACAGTAATTTTATAAGAAGATCACTACTCAGCTAATAGTGACTAATAATGTACTTAAATCACTAATGTACACAAATACTGTCTTCCTGCAGCTTTACATCACAGTTAAATCCCATCTGGCTATATAAAGACACCCACCGTTATCCTACCCAGTTGGAAATAATTTCTTTTAGCACAAATGGTAATTTATTTTTTTATTTTTTTATTATAACAATACTTATTGCTAATAATTGCACATTAGTACTCCTGGGCAGATAGACTGTTAGCGGTGTTCCTGTTTTCTACAAAACACTTTTATTTTATAGCTGGAAAAATTTCCAAGAAAAATGACTTTTTTGGGCTGATATGTTAAGTTGAGTATGTGGGTTTCAGCCATCAAAAAATTTACATTGCCAGTGCCAAAAGCTTATACTACTTGCTTTGTGACAGCTACTGGAATGAATGGATGAAGTTTGAAGACACAAGACATGATAGCAATTTACTAGTTTCTTCATTCAACAAACAGGGTGATAATCATAGGTACAGTAGTAAGGCCTCATGTGTTTGGTCACACAGAGCGGACCATTCTACAACCAATATTTGTTGCAAGTCTGCCAAAGTGTTTGAACTATTCAGTTCGGCAAGAACAGCTCGCTGAAGCTGATCAAACTTGTTCAAGCGGGTTGTACGCAATTCCCTCTGAGTGCAGATACTCGTTTTGATATCGCTACATGCATTGAGTTAGCCTCCAATGACCAAAAAGTTGTTTGGGAGGATTTTCCAAGGTTTTTTGAGTGTAGAACCTTTGTGCTCAGCACTTCTGCTCAACCTGCAGATGGTTTTTCATTAACAATATGGTATGACATCAGAGGAAATAAAAAGGCTTTCCAGCAGTTTAAGATTCATTTCTATGAATCAGGGAAACAATGAAGACATAACTGACCCAAACGCAAATTCAGTAGAGCTGTAAGGTTCTTAAACTGTGCTAGTACTTACCCTTTAACAGGCTTGCACTCTCTCCAGTGGTGCAACTTGTGTTGACTGCTTACAATTTAAATTACCTTATTCAATATTGCATTCTGAATAGCGGTGAAAAGATCAAAAAGCAGACATTGCCAATAATATGAGCGGTTTTGAGCCTTTTCCGTTTCTTGGCTCCAGCCAGAGAGTACCGGAAGGAGAAGTGCAGAGGAAACTATTTTAAGGTCATCTGTGGAAACTAAAGTGAATAACGATCAACTAAGAGCAGCCCAAGTGAAGACTTTGTAGGATCGTCTTGTTGAACTGTGAGGAAATGTGGCACATTTGTTCCTCAAGACCAGGGCAGACAAAAGAAGAGGTAAGCCAGCTGCGAGTGCCGGTGAAAGCTCAGGTGGTACTCTGGATTGAAAACCACTGATCTAGAACACCCTGTTTCCGTCTCTTCATGAATGGAAACACAAACAGCTTTTCCATGGTTTCCTCGAATCTGGGTAAAATGTTGACCCTCTTCTGTGAGATGGCACCTTGTTGCGCTTCATTTATCTGGCTCACCTGTTACTCACTGGGTACACACGCTAATAAAATCCATTAGCGCTTCCATCATTCTATGCTCTGGTGGGTAATAAACAGAATGACAGTCGCATCTCATTATCTGAGTCAGTGACCTTTTATCTTCCGTGATAAATGTGGGTGGAGATGGAAAAACACATTTGTCATCGGCAAGTAAACTAATAAAATCCCACTATCTTCTGTTATTTATTGTTAATTGTGAAGATGTCATATTGGATTCCATCAAAAGGTCCTATTTCCTTTCGGGCATTAATAGAATTTCAGGTTCATGTACATGATGTGATTGTTTGGAATAGCATCGCTTAATTTGAACATGATGGCAATAGCAATATGTAAAAAAAAAAAAGTTATATAGACTTACTGTCTATATAACTTATTTTGGCACATTAGCTTACAGTAAGCTGCTCTTATGTAGTGCAGATTTAATTTTTACATGTGTCATATTGTGCACTAATTATAAAAATGCCTTTGTTCTGCACACTGCATCGGTTTGTGTTGTTGTTGGACAGCATGCACTGCAGGTGCTTTTTGTTTTCTCTCCACTCAGCCATCTAAATGACCTTTGTCTTTCAATTTGAGTTTGAGGACTGGATCTTTCTGTTTGTACATCTGCAGATGAGACATCGCAACGGTCAGTCAGTTCCCATCTGCCTTACTCTGCGGTCATTGGTGCCTCTTCTTTATTTATGCTGTCCAGTCAAAATCTTTCTTTTCTAAGATCCTTTTAATTGTCTTTATTGATGTCTCCCTACTTCACATTATTCATCTGCGGAATACAGGTGTCTGGATTCCTGGCCTCAAATACATTTTAAAGATTCTTTTTCAACATTGTACATAATTTATTACTTAGCTCTAAGAAGGAAGCAAAGGTTTATTACATTTACATAATCATACGTATTATTTTAGCTAATAAATGCTGAGGAATCTGTTAAGCACAAAGTTAAAATCTCTCAATTTAACTTGTAATAACTATGCACAAAATTTAAATTGGGACAATGTTTGTTGCTAATTAAAACTCATTTAAATGATAACAGAATATATGAATGCAAGAGATAATAAATAGAAATGCAATTTCAAGATTCTTCTTGCTTTTGCCACATTCCTTGGCCCAGTGGGATAAGCAATTACATAAAAGAAAATGTTTCTGTTCACACGGACAAGTTTAAATTGAGTTTTGACTGTGAACGTTTGTCTTTGTCTGCCCTCTGCTGGACATTTTGAGTGTTTACAGACAGGATTGATGTAATTTTTTTTGTTTGTGGATGCAATTCAATTTTCATAGCATGTACCACACTTCTTGGCACCTCTGGCAAAGAGACATAAAATTTAGTAGATTAAATTCATGCACTTGCATGATCTAAACCTAGAAAAAAAAAAATCAAACCTTTTTACTGTGATTGCATTTGGAGTTTGCAGTTGGAGAAAAACTTTACTGAAGGTGTTACAACCACAAAAATTGGTACTATTGGTATAAATGCATATTTTTTGTAATGTTAATTTTATCTTTTCAAAATGGAAAAGACAGTATAATTTGGCATTCACGTAAGACTGATGTGTGATGTGTGGGCCTTGTTGGTGACAAAATGGCTAAAAAGGAGCAGCAACTCACATAAACGTAGCCATGAGTGACTTAGCCAAAACTGGAACAGCGACAAAGAAACCTTGACAAGGAAGGACGCTGACATCTTGACTCTTGTGGCAATTTGGTTTTCAGTTAGCTATCTTTTGAATTTATTCATCTGATGGGTTCCTCTCCCTATATGCTCCAACTTTATGGTTGGAGATTAATTTTTTTGTCCACAGTTTTGTAAAATGAAGAGATGCATGTTCTTTTCTGTGTCATGCCATTTTCATGCAAGAAGCTTTTGGTAAGAAAACAGGTTTTTCTGAAATCCTTCCAGCAGTGGGGAGTTTTTTTTATGGGCGTTTCTATTTGTGGTATAAACATGTGGATTAGGTGTCCAGGCATTCTTATCAGAAATAACATAGAGGCCCGCTTTGAACAAACCACAATGACTCATTCTATATTTGTCTCTGCTTGGCCTAAATACGTGTTGAATTCCAATTCAGTGAAACTTGGACAACAGGCTTGTAATCAATCTGGGTAAGCTGTTAAATCTAATACTGTTTTTTTTTTCTATATAAATGCAGGGAATGTAACCATTATCACTATGGTGACCCTTCATTGCTATTACAAAATGGTATTGGAATCCCAGTGAGGGCCAATATTTTTACCTTAAAGGTCCAGATGTATCTATAATAAAAAAAATTCTTATAGAGCTTATTATGAATTTTATTGAAATATTGACATGTCAAACAAGTAGATTATAAATGTGCAGTGGAAGGAAAATGCTTATTGTTCTTTATGACCAGTTATGTTAATCTTTACAGATTACCAGATTTATGTCTGCTTTTTTATTGGTTTGTTCTAATGTAGCGACATGTTGTTGTCCTGGATGGAAGAACACTCAATGTTGGACTTTTAAGACTAATTCAACAAGTCCTTTCTTCACAGTACTCTTCCATAAAGGATACAATTACATTGTGTCCCTCCAGCATGTCCTGGATTTTCTTCTGGTTTTGCTCCGAGAGCGGAGCGATATTCTGAGAAGACTTCACCATTATTAGGAAGAAAAAAACAAGCCTCTGTGTCTTGCTAAAAAGTAATTTATAAGTTAGTTTTGTTTTACTTCAAGTGTGCTAATATATTTGCACTAGAAACTAGACCAAAAATGCTTGGTAAGATTTTGTGTTTTTGCAGTGAGCAGCTCTCTCACAACCACAACAGACCGGTAGCTTTCACATCACTGCAGACGCCACACCAATCCACCGTTTGAGAGGTAAAAACTAAGTTCTTTTATTTATTATGTGGATCAATTTTCCTCCATTGACTCACTGTGTACAGCAACAGGTTTTTGCTCAACTACAATAAAAAAAGCTAATTGTAGGCACACCCCCACATACGTGGCACTAACAGATGACATGCCCACATATTCAACATGAAGTTTCCTGAATAACTGCAGCAGGGAGACATCACCAGACACCCACTCTGCAGTTTGCCTCCAATGCTCACCAAGGCTGCTGATGGCTTAGAAGCATGCATGGCGTCACTCCCAGGTAGTAGGTGGGTGTGGTCTTCACTGACTGGTTGAACATAAAAGCTTGAATGCTGACACACACAAACACACATTCACTCAGAGAACACAGAAGCTGTTTCTCTCTTCCTCTGCTCCATTTCCCCCCAGCTGAAGCGGCATCTATAAGGTTGGTGGTGGACTTTTTACAGTTAGTAATCAATATCAATAACTTTTTTCTTCTGTTCTGTTGTATAGCCAGTGAACATTTTTAACAGTTTCTTTTATTTATGTTTCATTCTTTTAAAATGGACCTGGACTTATCAGAATCTTGCAAACGTCCCGGGAACGTCTGTAGCTGACAAGTTGTTGGAAAGCAAATATGTCTCTGCCATTGTCCTTCCTGATATGTCTGTCAGTTTTCAACCTGTGTTTGGCAACTGGGCCTGTGGGGAAAGACAATACAGCCAGTAAGTAGAGATATTGATGTAATGTGTCCTGAATAGACATGTTTAATTTTGTAACACAATAAAGTGGTGAAAATGTAAACATATCCAAACTAAGTTTAGAGTTTGATGAGTTTCAACTGTTCAGCCATGAACACAAAATCATGGCCAACAGTCAGGAAACAAATCAAACAACATCAAAGTGTCACTTTGTGGTTTCTTTTTTTCCTTTTTAAAAGAACAAACTGTATTAGATAAGGAAGAAGCTAGTTTGTTTCCATCAGTCTGTGAAACCCCTTAGTGATAACAGAGAATCTAAGTAAATGGCAAGATAGGTAACAAAATTGTCTATAAAATTTAACAATAATGTGATTCTGCAAATTAGAAAGGACATGTTTTTCTAAAACTGTGTGGCTTGCAGACTTCATGGTCAAATAAGTTGTCTGTTTATATGGTTGAGTACAGCAAGTTAGAAGCTTTGCTTCAGCCACAAGTCAGCAGGTCTTTAAATTGGATGTAAAAATGGTTCTTTTTTGTAGTCTAATACCTTATTGTGTCATAATTCTTTTGAGTTTTTATTTTAATGAAATCATATATGTGGTGACGTTAATTTGTGCAATGAAATTCAAATCCAAAATAAAGCTTGAAGAAAAGCCTTGTTTGCCTCTTTGTTCCAAATTAGCAAAGAGGGTGAATAAAAAGTACAAAGTTGGGTGTTATCAACAGCCAGTTCTTCAAATTGCCATTAGACACGAGAATTCGTTTTGGACTGGATGGGGGTGGAACATGCAACAGCTGCTAGCTGGCAGTACAAACAACTCATTCCATCTTTAACTGGACTCAATGGTTCTGTGATGTGAGATAAAGCCACTGCACTGGTGGTCAAAATGGGCAGAAAGATGAGACTCTTTCTTGTCCCTTTTTTTTTAACCCTAAAGAACTGATTCAAGCTCGACAGTTCTTGTCTCTATTCTGTAATCTATGTTTACATTTTTACTTATATGCTGTATGTTACAGTGGACATACCTTTGTGTTACATCTTATAGCGGGTTGGTCTGAAAGAAGTCCTGAGTCAAAAGATGTTCAGAGGGCGGCTCAATATGGTGTGGAGATGTACAACAAAGATTCGCAGGACAAGGAGTTGTTCAAGCTGGTCTCAGTTCACAGTGCTAAATCCCAGGTTGGACTGATCTTTCTTAAAACTATTTAATGTACCCAATCAAAACATACTTCTAATCACTGTTTTATCTGGTTCTTTCTGCAGGTAACCAGTATGATCGAGTTTAAAATCATTGCAATCCTCGGAAAAACCAAATGTCTTAAGACGCAAAACATTGGTATTAAAAGCTGCGATTTGGACAAAGAGGTAAATCTTTTCACCTTCTTTCTTTATGTAACCATGAAGAAAAAGTTTCAGTTTTCATTCAACACTTATTGTCGTCTTCTCTTTCGCAGCAAGTAAAGTGTCAGTTTTTTGTGACTTTGAACCCCCGCAACAACAAACGTGAGCTGAACAAAAAGACATGCCACATAATTGTACAGAAGGGTTAATTCTTTTTCACAGTGTCAAGACAACCAAAGATCATCCCATTATTTCCATGCTGGAGATTTTAGGTTATCAGTAACAATACATGAAGTTACCTTTAAAATGAATTACACAAAGTAGCATCTAAACCCAAAAGTAAAATCAAACTTCAATAAAATCAGTGAGGTTGTGTGTTTGTTTTGTCTCATGCAAGCTTTACTTTTAACCTATTTCCTTTTGTATTTAATCATTAGAAATCATAGTCAGGCAGAGAGAGAGAGAGAGAGAGAGATAGAGAGAGAGAGAGATATGCAAAGCCATGAAACAGGAACAGCAGGCTTCATGATAAAAGGAAGTAAGTTTCCAGCCTGAAGAATTATAGAAATAGTTGAGACTATTTCTTATTTCAATACAATAAAGTTTTAAAGAATGAAGTCTAAACAAACTGAGTAATTGAATAAGACCCAAAGCAAAATACTTGTATTGATAATGTTTTCTCTTGTAAGAATGAACAACTGTAACTTTGGTTTCAAACAATAAGAATAACGGATGATTCCTGTTTCCTTTTCATAAGAACACCTATAATTACTCACAATATGATCATAAGAGTTACTAATAAGGCATGATTATCATAATATTATAAATTACTGCTAAATCTAAAGCTAAAGAGGTTATAGATGTGATTTTGATAATGAACTTGAAATGATGTAAAATGTGTAGCTGCAATCAGAGATCACTGATGTTGTGTTGGAGGTAGATAGTAGGTAAAGGATTAGAGGAAAGAGGAACTAGAAGGTGAGCAGAGATGACCAACACCTCAGAGTTTGATGATTTGGAAACAGATTGTTGCAACTCAAACTGTTAGAAGAAAAAGACTGTGCAGGTATAGAGTTTAGGGAGACATTTGAGCAACACCAGGACATGAACACAGAGATCAGGTCATAATGTCTCTAAGACATTGATGGACACGAGGTCATCTATTCAAACAGACGGCCAATAATACAAGCATGACAACAGTGACAGCTAATGCAAGTGTATCTATAGGGTGGAGAAACCCTATAAAAGGTGAAAGCAAAAGAGGAACCTTTGGTTGGATCCTCCAGGCAGATTTTAGCCAAAATTGAGATGGACAAAGAACTCTGCAGCTGAAGAAGATCCTGAGCCACAGATAGTCGAAGAATGTCCTGTGCACGGGGACCAACCGATCAGCCTCAAATTGCACTTCTCTCATTATCTAAATTCAGACCCCAACAATAAAGGCAAAGAACAAAGGCAAAGAAAAGGAACTGGGGCCTTCTTTCTGCCCTGATCGATCAGCGCTGTGACTCTCCTCCTGCTGGAACACGTTCTTCATCGTCAGGCTGGTTCTGGAGTTTGAAATTCCATACACCGTCCATCTCTCAAAGGTTCTCTATTTAGTTCTCAGTGTCAGCATTAGGGAAAGATAAGTTTGATAGGATGATTGATTTTTATGATTTGATTATTTCTGCTACTGCATTAAACTGACTGTTGCAAAATTGTCTTACTAATAAAATATTTAGCATAAAGAAAGATCTAAAAGATGTTGTGGACATTCAATTAATGGGTGACCCCAAAGTTCTTTGTTGTTCGTAAAATAGGTATCAATCAATCAATCAAATTTTATTTGTATAGCACATATCAGCAGCAAGGCATTTCAAGGTGCTTTACAT